>NC_041391.1:258752926-258857088 GCF_002162155.2 Triticum dicoccoides
GGGGGGGGGACGACGGAGGCCTCGCCTTGTGCAAGTTGATGCTGCTTGATAATGATATGTATGATGTTAAGATTCCATTGCTCGAGGACAAGGATTGGGAAGGCGCAAATGTAGATTGGGTTGTTTATATTGGGTACAACTGCGAGTGGGAACTTGCGAATGTGTACACTCATCACCGGGTTCCACCTCGAAAAATCTCATCAGAATGCCCAGAGGTTGAGCACACCGGTATTCTACACACGTTCAAATACGATCATGGTGACTATCTTCTACAGAAGATAGCAATTTGTCGAGTTCCCAATCGCTCTTGGAATTACAAGAATTATGAAGTTGTTTCTATCTTCGACAAGCTTGTTGCCGTCCTTTGTGGTTCGACTCGATGGATATTTCTCAACAATCAGTTTCTATACACTGATGTGTACTGTGATGCAATTGAATACGAGGGTGTTGTGTTTGCTTCCACCACTCATGGCACTATTTTTGCATGGGATCCTCATAGTTTCGGTACGTTTGTCTTTCACCGTAATTATAATTGTTTCATCCACATGTATGCGGGTTAGCAAGTTTCCCTTTGCTAATTAACCTTCTTCTTGTGTTTCCAAGGTCCTATGAACATTCCACCACCTATACTTGAAAAATTTTATAACCAAGGGGGAGATGAGAATGGTGACGATCACGAGCATGAGGACGAGTAGAACTTATATACTCAGTGGCGCTAGGCAACTAATTCCGATGGATCACCTCTTCTTGTCTGTATAGAGTGCACTGAGTTTGTTACTATTGAGGGAGCATGTGTTGTCTCCCACGGTCGCACTCTCCGGACCTATTCCAACACTTGTTACATGGTATTCGGGATGGATACTAGTGTGCTAGCGTCAACACCTTCTCCCTGGTACAGATGTCAGGACCCCGACTCAATGCCACATCAATCTAGCATGTAACACCTCATATCACTTTGCGGCCTCACGCACGGTGTTCCCACGGGTGTCGCCTTACCTTTGCCCGGGACCGTTTGTGCCTTTTGGCACATGTATTCCAAAGTCGTAAACACATCGAACGTGTCGGTCATCAGCGAGTGAATCCAGGCTGTAGCACTGGGCTAGCAGGACTCTGGTGCACCGGGCTGTAGCGGGCTAACAGGACTCCGGTATTCATCGCGTGATATTTCCCCGAAGGGACAGACACAGGAGCGAAGAAGGACACATGCCGGCCAGCCTAAGTGTTCCGGAGCAGTAGCAGGCTACCATGGCTCAGTGGAAGCACTAGGAGACATTTCCCGGTAAGAGAGGCTACTAAGGATAAACAACTAGATAGTCAGATCCCACACATACCAAGCATTTCAATAACATACACACAATATGCTCGATATGTGCAAATCCAACATGGCATCACAACATGACTCTACAACTCAAGCATTTTATTCAATAGGCTCTGAGGAGCGAGATATTACAAACATGAGTCTCATGACCCAACACTCAGAGCATACAAGTCAAAGCACAAGCGGAAGCTTAACATGTCTGAGTACAGACATCTACGAAGGAAAAAGGCTGAGAAGCCTGACTATCTACCAGATCCTGCCGAGGGTACAAAATCGTAGCTGAGGTAACAAGCTAAACGTCGAAGTCCACACGGTACTACTAGTGAGACTGAAGTCTCTCTGCAAAAACATAAAATAGGCAAACGTGAGTACAAATGTACCCAGCAAGACTTACATCAGAACTAACTACATATGCATCATTATCAACAAAGGGGATGGTGGAGTTTGACTGCAGCAAGCCAGCTTTGACTCAGTGGCTATCCTGAACTACGACTGCAAGTAACTCTTTTGAGGTGGCGCACACGAGTCCACGTATTCACCATATCAATACACCATTATGGATCCGCTCCCATCTCCCTACGAGAACGCCATCCACAGCACCCACACTTATCTTGCGTATTTTAGAGTATTCACTTTCACATGTCTATGAACTATACAGGCAACCCAGAAGTCCTTTACCGCGGAGACGGCTATTCGAATAGATGAAGTTAACCCTGCAGGGGTGTACTTCTTCATACACGCTCTCGCCACTTACCGCCATGTACACCTCACGTATCTCGGCAAGCTTCAAGCGGAAGCCTGGCGAGGGAGTCGGCCACGACCTGACTAACCACACAAGTCTCTCATCCAGGTTTATCGCCTATTCAGGTTCCATCCGCAAGGAGATCCGGCCGGGGTGTCGCTCACGGCCCCAAACGATGTGTGCAGGGTTCCCAAGTCCAACATCCGGGTGCCACTTGGTACACCGGGCCACTGTGCCTAGTCTGTCCCAAGCCCACCTGTACCGGGTGCCACTTGGTAGACTACTAACACTACCTACAAACACCAGAAACTAGTTGCAACTCCTGGACAGAGATCAGGTTGATTAATAAGTCGAGAGAGCATGGAGCGCCCGGAGCCCAATGTGTGGTAGTAACTGTTCATGGATCACAAACACAGAACTCAGTTCCTGAGGATGGCTGCAATGAGAAAACCCACCATGTACTCCTACATGGCCTCTCACCGCTACCTTTACCAAATCGTGTTCACACCCTTAGCTCACACACAGTAGGACATGTTCACACACCTCTGATTCATCCCAGATGAATCAGACCTGACTCAACTCTAAGCAGTAGCAGGCATGACAACAAGCATGAATGAGTAGGCACAACAGGGCTCAAACAACTCCTACTCATGCTAGTGGGTTTCATCTATTTACTGTGGTAATGACAGGTCATGCAGAGGATAAAGGGGTTCAGCTACCGCAGCACATAACAGTTGAAATGTTGTTGTCCTAATGCAGTAAAAGAGAGCAGGAGCGAGAGAGTGGGATTGTATCGGAATGAACAAGGGGGTTTTGCTTGCCTAGCACTTCTGAAGATAGTATAGTTCTTCATTGGTGTCATCGAACTCATCGTCGGAACGTCGTCTACTGAGAGGGGACAAATACCGACAACAGAGAAGGAAACACAATCAATGCAATGCGACATTATGATGCATGATCATGACATGGCAACATGCTGGTGTTTTGAGCTAATGCAACTAGCAGCAAAGTTAAATGAAGTTGGTTTGAACCCTAAGTTCAAATCCAGACTCCATATGTGAAAGTTTAAATGCCATTATATGATTTGTGCTAAACAGCAGCTATAAGTTGTTCTAACATGCATGTAAATGGTACAGATGGATAGATTGGATTTTTCTGATCATTTTTCATATATAAATTATTTCATTTGGAGTTACGGTTGATTTTATATGAATTTTAGAAGTTTTGACTATTTTCTGAAATTTCCTGGATAAGATTAAATCCAGAAAATCAATTACTGCGTCAGCTTCGCGTCATGCTGACCTCAGCAGGTCAACAGATACGGTCCAGGTCAAACCTGACCAGTAGGGCCCACTGGTCAGTGACTCAGGACAGGTTAGTGTCACAGACAGGTGGGGTCCGGTCAACAGACACGTCAGCGTAGTCAAAACTGACGCGTGGGCCCACTGCAATTAGATTAACCTTAAACTATTTCAGTTAGCTGGTTAGTTAGGCAGTGGGGCCCCGCTATCATTGACTCCAGGGGGTTGTTAGTAGGGTGCTTAGGCCCTAATGGCCGGGTACGTCGGCGGTTAGCCGCCGACGACCATAGCCGACGGTGGAGGTACTCCGGCCGGCCGATTCCGGCGGCCGTTCGAAGCGCGGCTAGGCTCTTTCGAAAGCCCGCAGGGATGCGCGTCGGGTGGTGCAAGTGGCAGCTGCTGGGATGACCGGAGTTAACGGCGGCGAGCACTTCCGCGGCGGCCGGAGTACGGGCACGCTCGGACACGGCGTTTTGGTGCACGGGAGGACGAGCTGCGGGTTGCTACGGAGTCCTGCGGACTCGCTGAGCACGGGGGTGGGCTCTAGTGCGTCGTGGGTGCGCTCTAGCTACGGCGGCGCCATGGCCAGCGGCGGTGAGCTCTCGGGCTCGATTGGAAAACGGGACTAGGGGACGGCAACGGAGGGGGAGAGCAAGGGGGAAGCAACAGGAGCTCACAGGGAGGTCGAAGAGCAGCTCCGTGGGCTCGGGGAGGCGCTCGAGGCGGCGAATCGACGACGACGATCTTCGGACAGGGATGAGGAAGATGGCGACGATGGCAGATCCACAGGGCCTCCGCGTTAGCTTTTTTCGATGGAGAGGCGTGGTGCGAGGTGGCGGAGGTGCTGGACTGATCGGGGAGGCAAGGCATCGGCGGTGGGCGCGGCAGCAACGAGCGGCGGCGAAGGTGGCGCTCGGGTTCAAGCGAGAGAGAGGGAGCAGAGGGGAGAAGGGGGTCCAGAGAGAGAGAGAGGGGCGGTCAGAGGGGTGTCATGGCTTCACCAGGGCGTCCAGAACGACATCGGGGAGGCGGCGGAAGCAGGAGGTGGCCGAGACGCGTGGCCGCGCGCGAGGGGCACATGCCCGGCGTCCTTCTGTCCCAAGGAACGGGACGACTGGCACGGCCAGGTGGACTGGGACGTGCTGGGCCGGACCAGTGGCGCCAGGTAAGTCTCTGCTTCTTCTATTTATATTTATGTTTTGTTTTCTTTGTTTATTGCTTTGCCACTGTTTTCAAAAAGAACAAATCCAAACCAGTGACAAAATTCCTCTGAATATTTTTATGTTGCTTAATGGACTTTTCCAAAAGCACATAAAATGTTTCAGGGTATTTGGAAATATATTCTATACAAGTTATGAATATAATTCCAAATGCAAATAAAATAATGATTTAAATTCAGTGCCCAAAATATTCCTCAAAAATGCTCATTATTTTTGGTTTGGTGCAAAAACCTTTGCAAAATATAACCAACATTATTTAAGGCCATTTTGGAAACACTGAATGCAATTTCCAGGGTTCTTTGTCCTGCTTTTAATTAAAGTTTTGAGGCTTCAACAATCCTCAATTCAAGTTTCAGAAATTTAAATATGATGCCTGTATGAAGATGCAACTATTTACAAACAATATTCTAGGGCTGTGACAACTCACCCCCACTAAACAAGAATCTCGTCCCGAGATTCAAGACGTGAGGTAAGAAGACAGAGGGGACACCAAGCTAACACGATCTTCACGATCCAACTGTCCTTCTCAAAGATGTTGATTCATTGCTTCAAATTGATCTCGATGTCTTCGCTTTTGAGATCTTCATCCAACACGATGACAACAGAAAGAAACTCTACAGGAACCCATCTTCTCGAAGATCGAGCAACTCACGTAATGAGACATAGTAATATTTCTCGAGTTGAGACACAAAACACATATCAGGGGTTATGGAAAATAAACATATGACAAAGGTTTAATTTGGTAGGCAACTATTCCACGCTGGAGTAGGATGGTGCATGGTTTCAAGATAGCGACGA
Source organism: Triticum dicoccoides (assembly GCF_002162155.2). Taxonomy (NCBI): domain Eukaryota; kingdom Viridiplantae; phylum Streptophyta; class Magnoliopsida; order Poales; family Poaceae; genus Triticum; species Triticum dicoccoides. The sequence continues at coordinate 258,758,306 of NC_041391.1, forward strand.
CATAACTGCCATGATTCCATAATGGGGCACCTTGGGAGAGGTGACTCGTAGATTTATCCTTGAAGTGGCAAAAAGAATTGCTTTGATACAAAGATCATTGAAACTCTTTATACTAGGCTAATGGCAAGTCACAAACGATCATTTGATGGAATTCGAAGAAATGGCATACTCAGTTTTGGAATGGAACTATGGTTATAGAACAACTCGGCAAACGGAAAGCACATTCCAGTTGATACCGAGGATATAGCCTGGTGACTGAGCGTGCTTTCAAGAACTTGAGCAATTCCATAACCATCATAGTTCTACCAACATCTATGAAAAGAATGTTAATACAACTACATACTACCATGATGAATAACGATGGAGGATGCAGATGAAAAGGAAGATAACACCTTCTCAGATTTCACCTTAGCAATGCCAAGGTCGCAAGATCTGGATAATCGAGCGAGAGACATTTAGCACTCTGCTTCTAATGTTCTCCTTGATGTGCTAGCGTAACCCATTCATTGAAATGGTTTGGCAACTAGACCATCAAGTAAAAGGTCGGACTTCGGGCGCACAAGAATCCATAAGGAACAATTAGGGAGTAAATCCTATGAAGTCCTTATGGGAAGGTGGCCAACTTCTTCAATCAAGATACTACAATCATAGGTCTTCCGGCTGGGTGTGTTGGCCAATACATCCACTTTACCGGTTATCAAGAGACCAATATTATAGTTCTTGGGAGATGTTCCAACCATTATATCTGCCTGAGATTCAGATCTGGTTGGTGTCAGAATATTCCAGACTCATCAAGTCTAGAAAGAAAAATGAAAGTTTGCAACACAAATCGACGAGATGACGTTGCGAGATTCTCGGGGAATGAACTACGATAGTAAGCTCCAAAACATGAGCTGGTTCTGCTATACACATGTGAACATGTTGTCCAAGACAAGCATGACCACGTAGGAGTCTTATAATAAAACACTACCGAGTTCAGGAGGGAAACCATCAACGAGTATAACGAAGTCCTAATATAAGTCAAGATTCTTAAGAAGGAGCTTTTTCTCCTTGAACAAACCAATCAGTGGCTTGGTGTGCTAGGGATACATATGGAATGAAGGTTGCGAGCCTGTCAAACCATAGCATACTTCGCACATGCATGACTGACTTGAGATGGTTCCATAGGAGGCAACATTGACTTTCTCGAATTCACGGCGGCAACTTGCATCAAATGCACATGAATTAGAGGAGGCCACTTCTTTCATCCGAACATATGCTTCATGCATGAGACATGAAGATAATGCTTATAAAAGTTTCCAACACTAGCTTCATGTTCAACATGAATCATGGAGGAGACAAAATACTGCTGATGGGCTCAACAGCAACTCATCGGAATTTCCATATCACTGGACTTCCACCATTATGTGAACAATGTGATAGTATTGGTCAGACCAAAGAATACAATGGTGTATGCTCGAGGAAAAACCACGAGTAAGACAACATTACGAATATCGTTGGTTCTGATTTGATCCGAGAATAGCCCACACTCAAATCAAAGATTGGATAAGATGATAGGTCCGTTAACTGATCACAGGGACCAATCAGTGAAGATATCATCTTTCTTCAACACACACACACAAAGAAATCCCTTTGGAATGAGCTAAGTCGGACAAGCTTTCATCTTCCAACTATCCAGGTTGTTGTTTAGCTTAACCAACCAGCTCAGGGGTATGCAACACAGATTCTTGGAGAAGGGGTGGTTACAAGCAACCAACTTGCTCACGAACTCAACATAGCGGTCAGGTGATGTCCTGGTGATACTTCCAAGAGGATATTCGGAAAATCACGAACCACCGATATGTTATTAAGCTCGGGAATAATCTTGCTTTCGAAGCAAGACGATATGATAATAGAGCGAAGGTTTGAATAATCCTAACTCATCGATCGAGGAGTGCACCAGTAGAATGGACTAGGTAGCACGATCAATCTTAGAATGATGATTCAATAACCAACATGCTAAGAATGAAATTATTGTCCTTTAACTACCAGGCAACGGAGTTGCTAGGAGTATTGAGTTCACACATCACGATTCACTTGTCGGCACTCCGTCTGCAACAACACAGAACCGAGGAATGAATAATGATGGCGAGAAGTATCACTACGTCAAGAATTCACAAGAGATGGTGCAATTCTCATGACAATCCCAACGTAAAGAGGGTAACACTCCAAGGTGGAACAGAACAAAAGCTGGATTAGTACTTGATCTGCGGAGCACAACTATTTTGACCCAATCCTGGATATGGATGAGGTACTGGAGTTTGTTTCTCCTAGTCATCATGAATAGAATGGCTTGACGGACCACAAGAATAATAAGCATCGATAGCACGAATGCACAATTACTCCTGACTATCAATTGATAGATGAAGATCGGAATACGACTGAAGAGGGACAACTCAAAGGAACATATATCTTTCTGAGTTGTGGATGCATAGATTAGTATGTCGAGCAAAGCTCAACATTTCTTCCGGATAACCCATGCAGAAGGTAGAACTGGCAGATTCACAATATAGAATGGAGAACTCATCGAGAGCACTCCTGTTGTGATCTTTTGGTTCAAAAGAACTCCTGCGAAGAGTGGTTCATGGTATTTGGAAGAACGATATACCACGGACCTCGAGGACTATCGCAAAGCTTACTAATATCCTAAAGGAACTAGCAAACACTATCAACACGAGGCAAGTAGGGTGAATCTCGGGTTTAAAACCCAAGGAGTAGAATACCTACTACTAAGTGGCATCACGGGATGCTTTCGAGAATAAAGGCCAGAATCACACACTGGAAAAACAAATCATGGCTAGCTTACTAGGTGGTACTCTAAGACACCTAGGGTCATAATAAAAATTCCAAAATATTTGTCGAGGCAATAGAATACCTCAACTCAAAAATTAATGTGATTAACTTGGCCTAAAGGAACATCGAAACCAGAGGGAAAGGATTTTGCAAATGCTTCAGATTGTTTAGAAACCTGGGACAACTCGGACATCATAACGGTTGTAAACGCTCAAAAGGTTTTAAGACATCCTACAAAATGGTGTCATAACCACTCGATCATCATAATATCAAGGTTCTGAGATCAACTATGAATATACAAAGATAGTAGAAACTGAGCTGAGGCTTAAATTCAACAATCTTATAGGTCTATAGATTAGTAACATGTGATCCTGATAGAAAGAAGAGAAAGCCTAGTTCCTTAACCCCGTAGGAAAGATAAGATGACTCGGATCAGAAGGCATAAGGGATAAGCAGTAAAAAGAGCCTTACGTTCCATCCCACAATCAATTCCCTTATATAACTAAAGAATTTCTAGACTCAACTTCGACCAGTTTGGCTTGGTAATCCTACAGGCAGTCAAGCTTTGATACCAAAACTGTCAGGACCCCGACTCAATGCCACATCGATCTAGCATGTAACACCTCATATCACTTTGCGGCCTCACGCACGGTGTTCCCACGGGTGTCGCCTTACCTTTGCCCGGGACTGTTTGCGCCTTTTGGCACACGTATATGATAGTGTCACTAGCATCCATATGATAAGGAGCCCGGGCTGACATGGCTAGTCGTAAACCCAAAGTGGCACAAACTTATAAGGACAGGCATCCATGACCCAGCATCGAACGTGTCGGTCATCAGCGAGTGAATCCAGGCTGTAGCACTAGGCTAGCAGGACTCGGGTGAACCGGGCTGTAGCGGGCTAACAGGACTCCGGTATTCATCGCGTGACATTTCCCCGAAGGGACAGACACAGGAATGAAGAAGGACACATGCTGGCCAGCCTAAGTGTTCCGGAGCAGTAGCAAGCTACCATGGCTCAGTGGAAGCAATAGGAGACATTTCCTAGTAAGAGAGGCTACTAAGGATAAACAACTAGATAGTCAGATCCCACACATACCAAGCATTTCAATAACATACACACAATATGCTCGATATGTGCAAATACAACATGGCATCACAACATGACTCTACAACTCAGGCATTTTATTCAATAGGCTCCGAGGAGCGAGATATTACAAACATGGGTCTCATGACCCAACACTCAGAGCATACAAGTCAAAGCACAAGCGGAAGCTTAACATGTCTGAGTACAGACATCTACGAATGAAAAAGGCTGAGAAGCCTGACTATCTACCAGATCCTGCTGAGGGTACAAGATCGTAGCTGAGGTAACAAGCTAAATGTCGAAGTCCACACAATACTACTGGTGAGACTGAAGTCTCTCTGCAAAAACATAAAATAGGCAAACGTGAGTACAAATGTACCCAGCAAGACTTACATCAGAACTAACTACATATGCATCATTATCAACAAAGGGGATGGTGGAGTTTGACTACAGCAAGCCAGCTTTGACTTAGTGGCTATCCTGAACTATGACTGCAAGTAACTCTTTTGAGGTGGCGCACACGAGTCCACATATTCACCATATCAATACACCACTATGGATCCGCTCCCGTCTCCCTACAAGAACGCCATCCATAGCACTCACGCTTATCTTGCCTATTTTAGAGTATTCACTTTCACTTGTCTATGAACTGTACAGGCAACCCAGAAGTCCTTTACCGTGGACACGGCTATTCGAATAGAAGATGTTAACCCTGCAGGGGTGTACTTCTTCACACACACTCTCGCCACTTACCGCCATGTACACCTCGGGTATCTTGGCAACCTTCAAGCAGAAGCCTGGCGAGGGAGTCGGCCACGACCTGACTAACCACACAAGTCTCTCATCCAGGTTTGTCGCCTATTCGGGTTCCATCCGCAAGGAGATCCGGCCGGGGTGTCACTCACGGCCCCAAACGATGTGTGCAGGGTTCCCAAGTCCACCATCCGGGTGCCACTTGGTACACCGGGCCACTGTGCCTAGTCTGTCCCAAGCCCACCTGTACCGGGTGCCACTTGGTAGACTACTAACACTACCTACAAACACCAGAAACAAGTTGCAACTCCTGGACAGAGATCAGGTTGATTAATAAGTCGAGAGAGCTTGGAGCGCCCGGAGCCCAATGTGTGGTAGTAACTGTTCATGGATCACAAACACAGAACTCAGTTCCTGAGGACGGCTGCAATGAGACAACCCACCATGTACTCCTTCATGGCCTCTCACCGCTACCTTTACCAAATCATGTTCACACACTTAGCTCACACACAGTAGGACATGTTCACACACCTCTGATTCATCCCAGAAGAATCAGACCTGACTCAACTCTAAGTAGTAGCAGGCATGACAACAAGCATGAATGAGTAGGCACAACAGGGCTCAAACAACTCCTACTCATGCTACTGGGTTTCATCTATTGACTGTGGTAATGACAGGTCATGGAGAGGATAAAGGGGTTCAGCTACCGCAGCACATAACAGTTGAAACGTTGTTGTCCTAATGCAGTAAAAGAGAGCAGGAGCGAGAGAGTGGGATTGTATCGGAATGAACAAGGGGGTTTTGCTTGCCTGGCACTTCTGAAGATAGTATAGTTCTTCATTGGTGTCATCGAACTCGTCGTCGGAACGTCGTCTACTGAGAGGGGACAAATACCGACAACAGAGAAGGAAACACAATCAATGCAATGCGACATTATGATGCATGATCATGACATGGCAACATGCTGGTGTTTTGAGCTAATGCAACTAGCAACAAAGTTAAATGAAGTTGGTTTGAACCCTAAGTTCAAATCCAAACTCCATATGTGAAAGTTTAAATGCCATTATATGATTTGTGCTAAACAGCAGCTATAAGTTGTTCTAACATGCATGAAAGTGGTACAGCTGGATAGATTGGATTTTTCTGATCATTTTTCATATATAAATTATTTCATTTGGAGTTACGGTTGATTTTATATGAATTTTAGAAGTTTTGACTATTTTCTGAAAATTCCTGGATAAGATTAAATCCAGAAAATCAATTACTGTGTCAGCTTCACGTCATGCTGACCTCAGCAGGTCAACAGATACGGTCCAGGTCAAACCTGACTAGTAGGGCCCACTGGTCAGTGACTCAGGACAGGTTAGTGTCACAGACAGGTGGGGTCCGGTCAACAGACATGTCAGCGTAGTCAAAACTGACGCGTGGGCCCACTGCAATTAGATTAACCTTAAACTATTTTAGTTAGCTGGTTAGTTAGGCGGTGGGGCCCCGCTATCATTGACTCTAGGGGGTTGTTAGTAGGGTGCTTAGGCCCTAATGGCTGCGTACGTCGGCGGTTAGCCGCCGGCGACCATAGCCGACGGCGGAGGTACTCCGGCCGGCCGATTCCGGCGACTGTTCGAAGCGCGGCTAGGCTCTTTCGAAAGCCTGCAGGGAGGCGCGTCGGGTGGTGCAAGTGGCAGCTGCTAGGATGACCGGAGTTAACGGCGGCGAGCACTTCCGCGGCGGCCGGAGTACGGGCACGCTCGGACACGGCGTTTTGGTGCACGGGAGGATGAGCTGCGGGTTGCTACGGAGTCCTGCGGACTCGCTGAGCACGGGGGTGGGCTCTAGGGCGTCGTGGATGCGCTCTAGCTACGGCGGCGCCACGGCCGGCGGCGGTGAGCTCTCGGGCTCGATCAGAAAACGGGACTAGGGGACGGGAACGGAGGGGGAGAGCAAGGGGGAAGCAACAGGAGCTCACATGGAGGTCGAAGAGCAGCTCCGTGGGCTCGGGGAGGCGCTCAAGGCGGAGAATCGATGACGACGATCTTCATACAGGGACGAGGAAGATGGCGACGATGGCGGATCCACAGGGCCTCCGCGTTAGCTTTCTTCGAGGGAGAGGCGTGGTGCGAGGTGGCGGAGGTGCTGGACTGATCGGGGAGGCAAGGCATCGGCGGTGGGCGCGATAGCAACGACCGGCGGCGATGGTGGCGCTCGGGTTCAAGCGAGAGAGAGGGAGCAGAGGGGAGAAGGGGGCCCAGAGAGAGAGGAGCGGTCAGAGGGGTGTCATGGCTTCACCAGGGCGTCCAGAACGACGTCGGGGAAGCGGCGGAAGCAGGAGGTGGACGAGACGCGTGGCCGCGCGCGAGGGGCACATGCCCGGCGTCCTTCTGTCCCAAGGAAAGGGACGACTGGCACGGCCAGGTGGACTGGGCCGTGCTGCGCCGGACCAGTGGCGCCAGGTAAGTCTCTGCTTCTTCTATTTATATTTCTGTTTTGTTTTCTTTGTTTATTTCTTTGCCACTGTTTTCAAAAAGAACAAATCCAAACCAGTGACAAAATTCCTCTGAATATTTTTATGTTGCTTAATGGACTTTTCCAAAAGCACATAAAATGTTTCAGGGTATTTGGAAATATATTCTATACAAGTTATGAATATAATTCCAAATGCAAATAAAATAATGATTTAAATTCAGTGCCCAAAATATTCCTCAAAAATGCTCATTATTTTTGGTTTGGTGCAAAAACCTTTGCCAAATATAACCAACATTATTTAAGGCCATTTTGGAAACACTGAATGCAATTTCCAGGGTTCTTTGCCCTGCTTTTAATTAAAGTTTTGAGGCTTCAACAATCCTCAATTCAAGGCCTGGATGAAGATGCAACTATTTACAAACAATATTCTAGGGCTGTGACAACAGAATTGATAGTCTTGGAGAAAACTCGCTCTTCCTTGGACAAAACAATCCGATGATGGTGAAAGGCAATCCAACTGTTGTTGACACAAAGTTACTAGTACCATTTATGAGAAGCAAGTGTATCTATACCTCGGACAATTGGGTGGTTCCCGACCCTGGTACTGATATAGTAGGCTGCTTCAGCGCGGATGATCAATCCTGTGTGGGTCTCAAGATTGACAATAGATGTCCCGTCCCAGAGAATCACTTGTGGTTCAAAGCAAGTGTTTCCAACGCTGAGGATTGGTTGAGTTGACATTCATTTCATTGCGTGTTATTTGTTGTGTGATGAAAACTTTAGTATTTATAATGTATCCTCATTGTCGATGTGGGTTGATGACCTATTGTATGTAATAAAATGATATGCCTGTGATAAACTTACAAAATTTATGAATGGCTTTCGAGTCGCTTCTTTGAGTGAGTGGTGCGACGAGGCAAAAAAATATTTTCCAAAAACATAATTGTACGTGCTTGCAACAGGTTATCGGATGAGGCCAATCAACAATAGTAGTACACTATTTGTACTAGCTTCACATGCTTCGCGCGTCGGGCGGGTGTTTTTACTGTAGCCATATGTTAATGTGTTTGATGTACATAACCAGCACCTTGAATCCTCGATACTACTAGTAGGAGTACTATATAAGTAGGAGTAGTACGGTGGCATGGGCCAGAACAAGCATTCACGTCCAGGAGTACGGCACATGCCACCAGCACGACATCCATCTAACACCATATTTCTTGGAGTCCGTGCTAGAGAAATCTCTTCAACCTCGTCGTTTCTCTAACTCAGCCATCACGCGGCGGGCGAGGTGGGGGTTTGCCCATAGCCGGCTTCCTCAACTATGATCCCACTTGTAAGGCAACTCCAACGCACGACCCCAAACGGACCTCTGTTTTGCACGAACTCCAACAATAATTTTGACTAGACAAGCAAGACCAAAGAAAACAAAAACCACAAGAATACATTTTAGAAGATATCCAACTTCCATAACTGCTCCTGTAAGTTAGATTAGTGCCTTCTCGATGCATTCATTGTTCATCTGCGGAGGCTCAATCTTCACTACTAGGGAAAACATTATACATAGAATCTTACCAGTAGCGTGTGTTAAAATGAGGCGCTACTGCTACTTAGTAGTAGCGCGTCGGCTAAAAGGGCGCTACTGTTACCCACTTAGCAGTAGCGCGGCAGGAACAAAACACACTACTACTATAATTGCCACACCGTTCCCGATGTGCTAGGTATAGTAGTAGCGCCCTTCTAGAAATAGCGCTAATACTACGGATTTTAGCAGCAGCGCATTTTCGCTCCCCACACTACTATTAAAGCTATTTTCACCTAACCCCACGAGCGGACTAATTCCCTCTCCTCTGCTTCCTCCCCCAATTCCCCACTCTCTCTTCTCCCCCTCGTCGCCTCCGCCGGAGCCCCTCCCCTCGCCCTCACCGGAGGCCCTGCCCTCGCTCTCCGCCGGAGTCTGCCCCTCGATATCCTAGCGCGCCTGTGCCTCCTCCTCATCCACCTCGACCTTGCCGGAGCCACTGCCCTCGCTCTCCGCCATCGTCTCCCTCGACCCGCCCCAGCGCCGTGTCCCCCGACCCCACCTCGCCGTGCCTCGGTGCCGCCGTCTCCCCCGACCCATCTCTCTCCCCGCCCTCTGTAAGCACTCTCCTCTTCCCTCTTCTCTGCTTAGTATGAACCCTAGCTATTTAGTGCTAGTTAGTATGAACCGTAGGCTATTTTTAGTGCCAGTTAGTTAATTACAATTAGTATTAACCCTATTTAATTAGGTAGTACGAACCCTAGTTAAAAATGGATACTTATATGGTAATTAGGGCAGTAGTTCCTAGGTACAAATTAGTTAGTAAGAACTAGGTACTAATTAGGTACTAGTTTTTTTATAGTAAGTTTATTTTTAGTAAGAACTAATTGGATTAATAGAACTAGTTAGTAAGAACTTGTTGCTATTTTTTTAGTTAAAGCAGTTTTTCCCGCATCGACGTGGACGATGCCTATCCCGCATCCTCGTCGTTGAGTCGGTGGAGGACGACACCTGCTTCCTCGTCGGGGTGGTACTGGGAGGCGATACCGCATCCTCGTCGTTGAGTCGGGGGCGCAGGTTGGTGAGGAGCCAGCCTGTCATTGACCCGAACCTTCTTTGGTGGCGGTCGCATGGGCCAGTGACGGTCCAGAGGCTCGAGGACTTCACGGAGGTGGTGCGTCACTGTGTCAGTGAGGAGGACGTGCATGTCCGTCGCTACTTGTTTGCGTTGGAGCACAGGTTCTCCCATACCTGGCAGGTTCTCCAGGGATCTCACTGGAGCTATGATCCCGTGATGGTTCCTTCTCTGTGGGTGTCCACCTCCCGCGCCGATACCCGTCGTGTGCTAGGGTTTTAGTTGTATTAGTGATGTTATATGTATGACACTATTCGGGATGTATTAGTGATAATATTCGACGATGTACGGACGCATGAGATGATTTACTTTTCTTCATTGAATGCATGCTAATTTGAGTCCTATAAGATATTTTGAAATGTATATCATGTGTTGCTCAAATAGGATATGTGCTTGCCCAAGTGGCCAGTCATGTTTGCAGGTTACACCTCAGAGTGGCCTATGTTTTATCTGAGTGTTGATTCATTTCCATTCCGGCAAATTTCAGGCGCTCGATATGTCCAATTTTCTCAAAGGTCATGCCGGATTTTTCCGTGAATTTTGGCATGACTTGTGCCAAAATATGTAGGAAATATCGAGTGCCCCAGATTTGTGTGTTGAGTATCCTGGTAGTTGTCTTTGATCGATTTTCAATTAATGTTTTAACTATGAACATAGGAAATGTCTGACGACGAAAAGGATTTCGGTATTTGCAAATATTGCAAAGACGAGCGCGACCTGTGCGACGGAATCTTCCTAGATGATGATATGCGCTTCAGCATCAAGCTGGACGAGATCTTCGAAGTGGATACAGTAAGTCACAATGACAAGTCTTTTTTTGTAATTAAGCATGACACCTGCTTCATTCGCTTAAACTTATAATATTTTTTTTACTATTCTACTAGTGTATCCCCTGCCATGCAAGAGTTTTTGTATTGGATAAGATAGGTTTCAGTTCTATGACAACTACAGTGGAGGTAAAGAGAGTTTATTTGAAGACCGAGCATGGTTATATTTTCCATGAAAAATTATACAACGAAGACGACTACACCTATTTAGGATGCAAAACATGGAGAGCACTATGCAAGACTTATGCATTTGAGCCTGATATGGTTATCACCTTTGATATTCATCCGGAAGATGGTATTGAAGGTAATACCGACATCTGGGTCGATGTGCAGACGCCTGCAGTTCTACCAAAATGTGAGTTTCTCAACCATATTTATGTCTTTGATATTGTTTATTCAAAAATAGTTGACAACTAATTTCTATTGACAGCTTATTTCCAATCAAGCAAACATGTCCAGCGCTTGGTAGACAGGACCTACTATTGTCCCGGGGCTGAACTAAACTGCGAGGAGATAAGTCATTATGTTTCATGGCTTGAGGATCTTCATACTGTCAAGACGAATTATTTTTTTGGACTTGCAAATCTTAGTACTCAAAACGTGCGACCAATAGTGTTCGTATTGAACTATGGTCACATCTATTTAGGAAAGATGGTAAGATTTTTACTATTTGTACTCTGTGCATCTTTCCCATATATTATTTTTTAAGCTAAACTTCATTGCTAAGTATGTTACTATACGATGTTCTTCAACAGGGACTCCCGCTGAATGTTGTGCCTCATTGGATCAAGACTAAAGGTCAGATGAGAACGAGTGCTACACATTGCTAAATATAATGCACTTTAGTGCATTCAGGATTTCTAATAGCGAGGAATGCTTAATAGTGAAAGATTGGAGCAAAATTGTGAACGACCGCAGAGAAGTACTAGGGGATAGCAATCAGAAGCGCATCCCACGATTAGGAGACAGGTTCATTTGCATGCTCCAACTTCATGAAGAACGAGTGCTACACATGTTTTATGTTATTTTACCTGAGAGAGAGCAGCAGGAGTGATTAGCTAGTGTTGGTGGCAATGACTGATGATTTTCATTAGCTAGTGTTGCTGGTGATTAGATAGCTATCGTAGTTAGTGTTGGTGGTGATTAGCTAGCTAGAATGAGTTTGAAGATGATGATGTGCTACACTATGACTATGATGATTAAATAACTACTGTTGATGTTATGACTATGATGATGATTAAATAGCTTGTGCTGGCGGATTAGATTCAAGTGGAGGCAACATGTGGTGCACATTGAAAGTACTACTAGTCCAAACTAGATCAAGTTTGGTTTAGTAGTATACTTTTGACATGCAACACATATTGCCTCCACTTGAACCTAATCCACCTTCATTTGACACACTGTTATGGACATAATGATGTAAACCTCATAATTGGTATTGTACCAATATTTGTATGATGGCGCATAAATACAATAAAAATAAAAAAAGAAAAAAAGAAAACACGCTGCCACTAGTTACATTAACAGTAGCGTGGGAGTGAACAAACGCTACAGCTATTTGTCCTAGCAGTAGCACGTGCGGGCACGCGGTACTGCTAAGCAATAGTTGTAGCACCTTATTAGTAGCGCGCCTCCCCGCACTACTAGTGAGCACAAAACCAGCGCTACTGCTAGGGTTTTCCCTAGTAGTGCTTGCGTGCTTCTTTCTTCTTTGAGTGTAAAGAAATAGAAGTTGCTTCCTCGCATCTAGTCTCGTGTCTAGCCTCTATTCTAGTAGGAGTATCAACAAGGGCACTAGTCTCATCTCTAGCTTCTATGCTAGTTAAAAGTGCTAGAACATCTACTAAATTGCGCTCTATCAATATATCGATATACTCTTCTTTCCAATACAAAAATTTGCATCCATTCTACACAATAAAATTTTTAAGTTAGCACAGCTAGTCTAATCCAAGAGCACAACCAAAGATTTGGTTGGGTTCTTCCTCCTTTTGCCGACACGTGGGATATCCAGCATCCAGGTCGTGTCATGCAAGAAAATAGAGTGGTAGTTGAAGCCACGTGATGTGCATCTTGGGTTAAACTGTAAATAGAATCTTACTACTCTTGAGTAACTCCAAAAGCAGCCACCGAACATCTTTATTAGATTAGTTTTTCATCACCAGCACATCAAGGTGAAATATGTGCAGGTTCAGTGGGTCCTCTTGCGTTTTCACTGACATGTGGGACCGCATATGACCAAACAGACGATGGGCTCCGCGTGTCCGCTGGCTGGCTAACAAGAGAGATAGAGGACGGCTGAGCATGGACTCCAGGAAATTTGTTCTAAGTAACCAGCACCTCGATATTCGCGTGTGGGTGTTTCTAGAATAAAAAAGGAGGTACCCCTACTTATGTTACTCCCACTATGCCTAGCCTAAGGTAAGTAGGTGGCCTTGTGCTTGGCTCTTTGCCTCTTCCGGAAGTCGATGGTTCTATAGTAGTACTTCTGGCAATCTGACACCAAATGAACTCCTGCACGTCCACCGCTTGTAAGCAAAAGTTTCTCCTCGTTTTGCGAGCCACCATGAGAAGGCGTAATCAATCTTCTCATCATTCTGTGAGCTGACCATGTCATTGCTACCATCCCGTGCTCCGTCGTTGAGTACGTGCACTATTCATGTGCCATCGAGGAGAAAAAATATTGCTTAGGTGCCATCGAAGTGCACGACTCACTTACGCCCTGCTTATCTGCTTATCTCCATTTTCTTGCATGACACGTGCACCTTGATGCTAGTGTCTCGTGTGTTGGGAAAAGGATGAATAAAGCTCATGTAAAAGAAAAGAGTTGAAGACCATAGATTCTCGACGACCGAGAAGGAGCAAGGAACATCGCAGTGGAGCGTCTGCAAGGAACCTTGCACGTTTTCCCCTGTTTTTTGCCCCCTTCCCACCTAAAAACAAATAAAAGAACATGAATTCTTCGCTAACCACTAGAAACGGTACATCAGGATACTAAGTTGAAGATGTTTTATAGTTTATATTAATAACCATGCAACAAGCCACGCATGTACAGGACGCATGCAGCCACACATGTACACAAGCCAACGAACTAACTCCACCGATCCAACTCATGCACATACGCGCACAACATGGAGCATAGAACGCACATACACAACACGTGCACGCACACACGCTTGGCTACAGAATGCATGTGAATAACACATGCATCCGCACATACTCGACTGCATGGAGGCGTGCGCCATCTGCGGCGACGTCCGGTTCGTCGTGCTACGGCGAAGCTTGCACACAACGGCGCCTACGCACCTCTTGAAGCACCTCTTTGCCGTTGTTGCTCAATGACTAGTCGGAGATGAAGACGACTGCAGCCTCGGCCTTAGAGCTAGCACCGATGGAAAAACATGCACGTTGCACGCACACGAGCACGTACGGTTATACGGAGTGCCCACGACATGGTGCGTCCCCAGTCGCCTCTACTCCTTCTGCACACGTTGTCTATCAAGGCAGTTGCATGCTAATGATGATGTGGGTGAGATCTTCTAGGACTCAGATGATGACGAGGAAAATTATGAGACACAAGGTGACGTACACCATCAAGGTCCACAGTCAAGGGGGTGCTAGTAAGGGCTTAGATGTGCTTAGATGAGGTGCTAAGTGCATTAAATGGCTTAGTAACTCAAGTCTTCAATGCATAGTTGCTTAGTTTATTGGTGCCACATCATTTATGCCTACCTGGCAGGCTTAGCAGCTATACACGGTGAAGCACTAGGAGAGGCCAAGGCTGATCATAGTGGGGATTAAATTATACTATAACATATTACTATGTTACTCTAAACATCTCTATAAACCGGAAAGGAGGGAATAGTAACATAGACAAGTGTCATATGCAGAGTATGGGAGCACATGATATTCCCCCGTCCGGGCCGATCCCAAGTTTGCTTCTCACCTTCTTTGCCCAACAAAAACCCCTCCCCCGTCGCGCGCGCGCTTCCCTCCCGGCGCCGGCTCAGCCCGCCGCTCCACATTGATGGCAAGTCAGTGCGACGCGACCTCTCACTGCTTCCGCAATTGAAGCAGCGCGCCAAACGAGGGCACCGCCCGCTACACGCCCGACATTTCAGACTACACAGTGGAGAGTAACTTTAGATAAAGTACTACAATTAGATGACATAAGCAGTCTATCAGGATTTAAATATAGTATTTCTGCTTAGTTGAAGGAGAGAGAAGAGGAGAGAGAAGAGAAATGGATTGTAAACCTGTAGCCGGTTGTACTCCAACATACTTCATGAGATAGAAGGTGGGGCCATTATTAATGATATAGTATTTGTACTAAAGGGACTAACGGACGCCTTAATTACTTCGTTTTTTGGAGACAAACCTTGGTGGGGCTAATATTGACTTGGATGTGGGGTTTGGGGGCCAAAGGCCTACTATTATACTCGCCCGACGGACCTGGCATGCTCTACCCTAGCCGTTGCTGTATCATATGGTTTCACACCGTTCCAGATCTTAGCACCACCACACAATTCTTTTCCAGCCCTCCTTCCGGCGTGCACCACGAGAAAGGACAGCAGTACTCCGAACCCCGCCTTTCGTGATCCTGTACGGGAGAGGGGCGACCAGCTTTTTGGGGAGCACACTCCTATGACTGCTGCCAGCGACGACTTCCTCAATGATAACCTTCTTACCCGACCTCGGTAACCTCTTCATCAACGACATGAGTGACAACATCAACCACAGCGGTTCTGCTCCCGCTGTATAGTATATGATTTTGTCCTCCTAGTTTAGTCCGCATCTTTACTTTGATGTTTGCAATTGTCGTTATGATCTATTTATTGCTAATTCGGATTAAATCTCAAACTAAATTGCTCATATATTCAATAATCCAATCCAAAAACCAGATTATAGGCAATTTACTCCGAGTTGTTTTGCTGCGCTTTTGAAGCCGCCTACTTTTAAGGGGGTGCAATATAAAAGGTGCGCACAAGAGCAGTATATTGTTTCAGATCATGTACTGCTATGACGCCACTAAGGGTAAGGCTGAGGGCGATCTTAATCCTACATAGCAGGAAGCTTTTCAGAACATTGATAACCTCTTCATAGCCGCCCTACTGAGTGTTCTTGACGATTCCATTGTGGATTCATATATGTCATTTGACAGCCGCATAGACATGTGGGCTGCACTCGAGGCCATGTTTGGGCCCTCGGGCGCTGGCAACGAGTTGTACGTCATGGAGCACTTCTGTGACTACAAGATGACTGATGAGCGCTCTGTTGTTCAGCAGACTCATAAGATAATGTCACTATCTAAGGAACTTGAGTATTTTAAGTGTGTGTTGCTGGAAAAATTTGTTGCTGGACCATCATTGCCAAGCTTCCACCTTCGTGGAATGATTTTGCTACTTCTTTGAAAAACCAGAGACATGGGTTTTCTATTTTGGATCTCATTAGTAGTCTCGATTTTTAGGAGAAGGCGAGAGCAAAAGACACACGTGCTCGGGTCGCTGAGGGAGCTTCTAGTGTCCACATGGTACACGAGAAGAACTTCCAGCCCAACCAGCCCTAAAACAACAAGAACAAATCTCGGGGGAAAGGCAAGTTTGATGCAAAGAACAAGCCATCACATTCTACCAACTTCAAGAAGAATTCTCACAATGGGAAGGGATACAAACCTCAATTTTGGTAGCACCGCACAAAATTTATATGGCTACATCTACCTGCTGTCAGCTAACCTGATGGTGCTCCAGGTATTCCTACATTCGTAACTAGGTACAATGACCACCGCAAGATGATTTTAGCTTATTCGTACGTTGACTTGCTGAATGCAGTGCGGAACGATCCTATCATGTGTGGAGGAGCCAACAAGCAGTGCAGCCGAAGGTGGAAATCAACCAAGGACTTATGAAATTATATATAATCTTCCTCAAGCAGGTCAGTATCCCTTCGTCCAGATGATCGTGTTTTGCCATGCCGAGCTATTGATATGTGCTAATGTTTTGCAACACCGTTTAAGTATAGCTACAGTTTTCCTATCTTTTTGGATTCCGGACAATGAATATGATTTCAGGGGAACTGCACAATATGGACTCATGTTGAGTCATCTCTATTGCCTCATGTGTTTGCTGCAAATGTGTCAGCATCAATTGCAAGACAAGGCAGCTAGCTAGCTGTGGAGTTGCCAACATGCTCAAACTGCTCGCAACATTAAGAAGAAACAAGCATGCCTAGGAAATTAATGCGTGTGCAGGGAGGCCCTTTGCTCAGAGAACCATCAACCAATTTTCTTTATTTCCACACCTTCTCACAGCTTTGTATTGGTTATAGTATGGTGAATCATTGAGATGCATAGACATGCTGAACTTTTGTTCGTCTGAATGTTAGTATGCATACCGTATCTTCTGAAGCTTAGTTTAATGTGAGTGTCTGCATCCAGTACTGCATCCTCTAATTTGGTGGATGCACACAAAGAAGATAAATGTCCTTAATTTACTCCATAACCACCCTATTAAATAGGCCTAGTAACAAACCAGGCACATGCAGTGGTTGGCGGGCACTTGCATCCTGCATGCATGGCCAGTTAGTCAAGGCCATGCGCCAGCTCCAATGCAGCGATACAAAAGAAGAGAGCAGTTCTTGGGAAAAAAGCGAGCAGTTAGTGTAGCGGGCCTTATAAACACGAACAACTCGCTCTCCCACCTCCGTCTCCCCCCCCCCAATTCCCCCCGCTCCCCAATCTTCCACAATCGTCCAGAAAACCCCCGCTCACCTTCTTCCTCACTCGTACAGAAAACGCCTGCTCCTCTTCTTCCACTCCTACAGAAATCCCCAGCCCTCCTTCTTCCCCACTCGCACTGCCACTAGGCTTGTCTCTGGCTACTCTGCTGAAACTTGTCAGCTCGGCGCGACGTCCACAAGGAAAATGGAGTCAGCTGGCCCCAGCACCAAGAAGATGAGGCTCCAGCCAGCGGCGATGCCGGTTGTAGATCCCGCACCCGGTAGCGCGGGGAGAAGCGACGACCCCCCCGGATCTGAGGAACTGGTAGAATCTCTGGTGGACCGCATCAGCGATCTCCTAGACGTCATCCTTGAGGATATCATCTTGCTTCTCCCCACCAAGGATTGCCGCGGCCCACAAGTCCTCTCAACTCGGTGGCACCTCCTATGACGCACCGCGCCCCTCAATCTCGACTGTCGTTAGATATCTGTCCTTCCTAAATTTGATCTCCTCAAAGCCATCATCTCTTCTCACCAGTAGGGCCCCATTCAATGCCTCTGCATCCTGACACGCTACCTGTTGTCCATACCCAGCAAGGTGGACGCTTGGCTGACATCCCCTGAATTTGGGAAACTCCAGCAGTTTGAGTTGTACCATTACCACAAAAGTTTCATACCACGAACACACCAAGAATTCGTGCCCACACTTGTCCATCTCGCGGTTTTCCTCCTCTCTCCACACCGCCACCTTTGCCCTGTGCCATCTACTAGATGATCTGGTACAAATGCTTCAACTCCCATTGCTAAAAAAACTTTCGCTTGTGGTGGTTTATCTGTCGGAGGCCTCACTGCACAGCATCATCCACTCTAGTTACCCTGCCCTGGAGCGCTTGCTGATTGTTTTGGAATAGAAATCCGTATCAGTTGTCTCCAAATAAAGTCGCCTCACCTTAAAAGCATTGGAATTTGTTTTCAAGGACAACAGCTCATCATCGAAGATGCTCCTTCACTTGAAAGGTTGCTCCTTGATAATTGTTATACACACTCACAAATAACTATCGTCTCTGCGCCCAAACTGGAGATCTTGGGTGTAATTCGTGAACCGCTTAATAATCATAAGGAGTTGGTGTTTGGCTCCTCACTTTTTCAAGTACGGTATATTACCATCTACACATTTGTAATCATATGCTGCATTTTTCATTTGTGCGCATAAGTTTTATATCATCTTGGAGTACACTTTGGGTACTAATATTTTGTTATATGCTCAATGAAGAGTTCGTCCATTTATATCCTGTCAATGCTGCTGGATTCTATCAAGATCATATATATCAGAATATATAGTTTTGATCTAGACATAATTATTGGCTTGCTGCGATGATTTCGACCTCATTAAAAGCCCGTGTATATTGTACTAGAATTAACTGTTCACCTGTCATTCTGTCGACATACTCTTTTTTCAGACCTTAACTGTTTTCAATCTTCATGTCTACTTACGCAGAACCACGTGGAGAAAAACATATAACCAATCGGTGGCGTAATAAGCACCAGGATTTTCTCAGTTCTCATGACATTCCTTTGAGTACAATAACGAAGGAACGATATGCATCCAACCAGGCAAACAGAAGCTTTGTCACATTCTTCTTGTTGAATGCTAGGTTACTATTGTCCATGAGGCTTAATTTTTTGTCAGGACCCCGACTCGATGTCACATCGATCTAGCCGGTAACACTTCATATCACTTTGCGCCCTCACGCACGGTATTCCCACGGGTGTCGCCTTACCTTTACCCGGGACCGTTTGCGCCTTTTGGCTCACGTATATGATAGTGTCGCTAGCATCCATATGATAAAGAGCCCGGGCTGACATGACTAGTCGTAAACCCAAAGTGGCACAGACTTACAGGGACAGGCATCCATGACCCAGCTTCGAACGTGTCGGTCATCAGCAAGTGGGTCCGGGCTGTAGCACTGGGCTAGCAGGACTCCGGTAAACCGGGCTGTAGCGGGCTAACAGGACTCCGGTACTCAAAGCGTGACATTTCCCCGAAGGGACAGACACAGGAACGAAGAAGGACACATGCCGGCCAGCCTAAGTGTTCCAGAGCAGTAGCAAGCTACCATGGCTCAGCGGTAACACTAGGAGACATTTCCCGGTAAGAGAGGCTACTAAAGATAAACAACTAGATAGTCAGATCCCACACATACCAAGCATTTCAATCATACACACAATATGCTCGATAAGTGCAAATACAACGAAGCATCACAACATGACTCTACGACACAAGTACTTTATTTAAGGCTCAGGGAGCCATACATATCATACACACAGGTACGGGTCTCATGACCCAACATACAAGTCATACAGTCATACAAGCCAACAGCGGAAGTACTTTGTCTGGGTACAGACAATTAGTAAAATAAAAGAGGCTTGGAAGCCTAACTATACTACGTGGTCCATCACAAGCTCAGGGTCACCACCTGGGTCTTTAGCCTACTCGTTGATGTCAACGTCTACATAGAACCCATCAGAAGGGGTTGCAGCGTCTTCTGTAAAAATGTAGATTATAGCAACATGAGTACAAAGGTACTCAGCAAGACTTACATCAGATCCTACATACATGCATAGTATCAAGAAGGGTTGGTGGAGTTATTGCAGCAAGCCAGCTTTGACTCTTGGCTAGACTATCCTACGATACTCCATTTGAAATAGTTTTGCGCACACGAGTCCACTATTCACCACTTCAATACACTACCGAGGATCCACCTCCGTCTTCCTACGGAAGAGCCATCCTCGGCACTCACACTTATCTTGAGGCTTTCAATAGTTTCCATTTACTTGTCTATGAACTGTATAGGCAACCAAGTAGTCCTTTACCGCGGACGCGGCTATTCGAATAGATCATGTTAACCGTGCAGGGGTGTACTTCTTCATACACGCTCTCACCACTTATCGTCGTTTACACGACATGTACTCGGCAACCTTCAAGCGGAAGCCCAACGTGGGTGTCGGCCACGACCTACCTAATCACCTAAGCCTCCAGTCCAGGTTTATCGCCTATTCAGGTTCCATCCGCAGGGAGTCCGGCCGAGGTTTCCCATACGGCCCCGAACGATGTGAACAGGGTTCCCGAGATACCTAACGGGTATTCGGTACACCCGGCCACGTACCTACCGCATCACAGCCCACCCCTATGGTCAGCGCTGTCCACGGCCTCCAGTAGGCTACAAACACCAGAAACTACTTGCAACTCCTGGACGGAGAACTAGGGTGAATAAGAAGTCGAGAGGGTCCATTGGTTTCGGGCCCAATGCATGGTAGTAGCTGATTCTTAAATCACACATACAGATCTCAGTGCTTAAGGTCGGCTTCAATGAAACAACCCACCATGTACTCCTACATGGCCCCTCATCGATACCTTTACCAAATCGTGTTCACCACACCACTTTCATTACCGACATAATCATTTCACTCTAGCCCATCACCCAGATGAACCAGACCTGACACGACTCTAAGCATAGCAGGCATAGCAAGGTAGGAACAACACATACATATGGCTCAATCAACTCCTACACATGCTAGTGGGTTTCATCTAGTTACTGTGGCAATGACAGGTCATGCAGAGGAAATGGGTTCAACTACCGTAGCACACAGCAGTTTGAATCGCGTTGTCTTAATGCAGTAAAATAGAGCAAGAGCGAGAACATGGGATTGTATCGATATGATCAAATGGTTGGTTGCTTGCCTGATGGTTCGTTGCACGGATACGATTCCTCGTTAGGGTAATCACGGTACTCCTCGGGGACAGATCCTGTCGCAAAGGATAACGATACACAGGCATCACCAAACAATGTGCAACAATATGATGCATGCACGAAACATGGCAATATGAGTGTGTTGGGCTAATGCAACTAAAACCAGAAGGGTTTGAGCAAATTTGAATCAAAGATTCAAATTTCAAATTCAAATATGGCCTTTTAAAGTGCCTTTTCTTGTTCTGATTGAAACATCAAGTTAACTTGTTTGATCATGCATGAAAATAGTACAGATGGATAGATTGGATTTTTCTGATCATTTTTCATATATTATTTGTCCAATTTGGAGTTACAGAATAAAAGTTATGAATTTTTGAAGTTTAAATAATATTCTGGAATTTCCTGATTTAATTTAAATCCAGAAATATCATTTACTGCGTCAGCCTGACATCACAGTGACATCAGCAGGTCAACAGGGCTGGCTCGGGTCAAACCTGACGTGTGGGGTCCACACGTCAGTGTCACAGGGGCTAATCCCGCGTTGACCCCGGGCTGGTTAGCTTTGACTAACCCCTGGGCCCACTTGTCAGCGTCAGTAGGTGGTGGATTAGTGGCTAATTAACTAGGCCACGTCAGCTCGCCGGAGTTCTGGCCGGCGGCGACCAACAGTGCGGCGGCGATAGTGGTTTTGGTCGTTTCGGCCACCAAATGGAACGCGGCGACCACCGGAGTGAAGCTGAGGACGACCCGCGGCTCTTGGCGGAGTCCGTTGGGGTCGGGGTGGCCGGAGTTGACGGCGGTGAGCTCAGCTGCGGCCGCCGGGGTTCGGTCGTGCGCGGGATTGGTGCTGGAGCTCGAAGTCGAGCAAAGTGAGGCGCTAGGGATGCTCTACGGGTTCTTGCGAACGTGTTGGACTCGCCGGGGTGACCAAATGGTCACCGGAGCTGCGTCGACGGCGAGCTCGGCGACGGCGGAGGTTCGGCCGAGGTGGGGATGCAGCTACGGTGAGGGAACGAGGGGAAGGAGAGGGGGAAACGGTGGCGTATCTCACCGCGGTTGCAGTGGGCGTCGAAGCGGGCTCGGGGACGCGCTGGAGACGGCGAATTCGTCGGCGACGGTGGTCGGAGCCCGAAGAGGGGAACGGCGACGTGGCGGCGATGCAGGGCTTCCGGGGACTCGTGGAGCGGTGGGGAGGAAGAGGGAGTTGTGGCGGAGCTTCTGAGCTACTCGGGGGAGCGAGGGGTGGTCGGAGGCGGTGGCTATGGCGAACGGCGGCGACGGTGTGCTTCGGCCGAGAGCGAGAGAGAGCGAGGGAGAAACGGGGGAGAGTGAGCGAGAGCAGGGGGGATCGGGACGGGCTGCGGGCGTCCTCCACGCGGCCAGGAGGGCGTCGGCAAGCAGGAGGTGGCCGCGCGGCCGCGCGCGCGCGAGCACGCAGCAGCTTCGGGGCGTGGGGAGGAAGACGACGGGGAGCTACAGTGCTGGGCTGGCTAGCTGGGCCGGGCTGAACAGGGAGGAGCCCAGGTAAGCTTCTCCCTTTTAGTTTTTTTTCTGTTTTCTGTTTATTTAATATAACTGCAACTTTATTGAATTAAATAAAATACCTAGGCAACTCCAAAATTCACCAAACTACTCCTGGCTCATAGTTGGATTATTTCCAACATGAAACATTTTAGTTTGGAGATATCTGAGCATTTAAATATTTTATATTATTTTAAATGCCCAAATTCAAATAGTTATGATTTAACTCAAGAACCCTAGGATGGCCTAGAAAAGTGTGCACCATTTTTGGCAGAGGTTCTGAACCAAGGCAAAAATGATGGGCATTTTAGAAGGGCATTTTCAGGTTCATTGAAAATTTGTTTAGTAAACCCTAGTTGGTTTTCAGAGGGGACTGGGGGTTCTGTCATCCCCATTTCAAGTTTCTGATGAAAGAGTAAACATGATGCAACACTCTAATGCATGACTAGCTAGGGTGTGACAACTCACCCCCACTCAAAAGAATCTCGTCCCGAGATTTGGGTTCCTCCGAGAAGAAGGCGGGATACTCGAGTCGAAGACGATCCTCCCTTTCCCAAGTTGCTTCATCTTCAGAATGGTGCGACCATTGAACTTTGAGGAACTTGATATTATGACGTCGCGTGGTACGTTCGGCTTGATCGAGGATACGGATGGGGTACTCTCGATATGTAAGATTGTCTTGGAGATCAAGCGTTTCGTGGTCCACTTCACGGATAGGATCCGAGAAGCAACGCCTGAGTTGAGAAACGTGGAAGACATCGTGAACTCTGGAGAGGTGCGGAGGTAGTTCCAATTGGTAGGCAACTTCTCCTCGTTTGGCAAGAATGCGAAAAGGTCCAATGTAACGAGGAGCCAATTTGCCTTTGATACCGAAACGATGTGTTCCCTTCAGAGGGGTGACCCGAAGATAAGCCTTCTCGTCAACCTCGAAAGTCATAGCCTTATGTTTTCGGTCATATTGACTCTTTTGACGAGATTGGGCTGTTTTCAACTTTTCACGAACGATACGAACTTGTTCTTCTGCTTCCTGAATCATATCCGGGCCAAAGAATTGTCTTTCCCCGGTCTCTGACCAGTTAAGGGGTGTTCGACATCGTCGTCCATAAAGAACTTCAAAAGGGGCTTTACCCAAGCTAGATTGATAGCTGTTGTTGTAAGCGAATTCGGCAAATGGAAGGCACTTCTCCCAGTCCATTCCGAACGAGATAACAGAGGCTCGAAGCATGTCTTCTAGAATTTGGTTGACGCGTTCCACTTGACCACTTGACTGAGGGTGGAAAGCGGTGCTAAAGAAGAGACGAGTTCCCATAGCGTTTTGGAAACTTTCCCAAAATCGAGAGGTGAAAAGACTTCCTCGATCCGAATTGATTTCCAAAGGAACACCATGGAGGGACACTATTTGGGAGATGTATAAGTCTGCCAGCTGACTAGCGGTTATACTCTCACGAACAGGTAAGAAATGAGCTACTTTGGAAAGACGATCGACCACGACGAAAATAGCATTATTCCCTCTTTTGGTCCGGGGAAAACCGGTAATGAAATCCATACCAATCTTATCCCATTTCCATTCAGGAATAGCTAAGGGTTGAAGGGTGCCAGCAGGCCGTTGATGCTCTGCTTTTACACGACGACAGACGTCGCAATTGGCAATATACTGAGCAATTTCTCTCTTCATCCTAGTCCACCAGAACCTCTGGCGTAGGTCCTGATACATCTTAGTACTACCGGGATGAATGGTGAGAGGAGATTCATGAGCTTCCTTAAGGATCAATCGCCTCAGGTTGCGCACCTTGGGAACCACTAGTCGATCCCCGAAGTATACGACTCCTTGATCATTAACGAAGAAACAATTCGCAATTCCTTTCTGAATGTTTCTCTTGATGCGGGAGATTCCCGGATCTACCTTCTGTGCTTTGATAATTTGATCCGTAAGGGTAGGTTTTGCCACCAAGGTGGAGAGAAAACCTTGAGGTACAATGTGAAGGTTAAGCTTCCGAAATTCCTCATGGAGAAGCGGTTGACTTTGTTGTAACATCAGGTTGTTACAATAAGATTTACGACTTAGCGCATCAGCCATGACGTTGGCTTTCCCTGGGGTGTAGGTTATTCCTAAGTCGAAGTCTGTGATCAATTCAACCCAACGTCTTTGCCTAAGATTCAAATCCGGTTGGGTGAAGATGTACTTCAGACTTTGGTGATCAGTGAATATTTCGCAACGATTACCGAGAAGGTAATGTCGCCAGGTCTTAAGTGCATAGACTACGGCTGCAAGTTCTAGATCATGAGTAGGGTAATTCTCCTCATGTGGGTGCAATTGCCGTGAAGCATAAGCAATTACGTGTCGATCTTGCATGAGAATGCAACCTAGTCCTTGTCGCGAGGCGTCGCAGTAGATAACAAAGTCTTTGGAGAAGTTTGGTGGTACCAGCACAGGAGCAGAAGTCAGGCGTCTTTTCAGTTCCTGAAAACTGTGCTCACATTGTGGAGTCCATTCGAACTTTTTATCTTTCTTGAGGAGTTCGGTTAGAGGTTTAGCAACTTTGGAGAAGTTCTCGACAAAGCGACGGCAATAGCTCGCTAAGCCTAGAAAACTCCGAACTTGCTTGACCGATTCGGGTGGAGTCCAATTAAGGACGGCTTGAACTCGCTCAGGGTTAACAGCAATACCTTTACCAGATATTACATGACCCAGATAGGTCACTTCTGGCAACCAGAATTCACATTTAGAAAATTTGGCATAAAGGCGATGCTCTCGAAGTTTCTTCAACACTAGCCTTAGATGTTCGGCATGTTCTTCCTCGTTCTTAGAGTAGATGAGTATATCATCGAGATAAACTACGACGAATTTATCCAAATACTCCATGAAGATTGAGTTCATTAACCGAGAAAAGGTGGCTGGAGCGTTGGTTAAACCGAAGGACATGACGGTGTACTCGTATTGGCCGTAACGAGTAACAAAGGCCGTTTTAGGAATGTCCCCATTTTTGATTTTGATTTGATGGTAGCCCAACCTCAAATCCATCTTGGAGAAGACTGAGGATCCAGCGAGCTGATCATACAGATCGTTGATCCTGGGAAGCGGGTATTTGTTCTTGATTGTGACCAAATTGACAGGTCGGTAATCTACAACCATCCGGTCCGTACCATCCTTCTTCTTGACGAATAGGACGGGGCAAGCCCACGGAGATGAACTAGGGTGGATGAAACCCCTTTTCAAGGATTCATCGAGTTGCCTCTTAAGCTCGGCAAGTTCTAGGGGTGCCATCTTATAAGGTCTTCTAGCAATCGGAACGGTTCCTGGAATGAGGTCTATTACGAACTCAACATCCCTGTCAGGTGGAACCCCTGGCAATTCCTCTGGAAAGACATCCGGAAAATCACGGACTACCGGAACGTCCTCAAGGTCTGGCAAAGGACTGGCGTTAAGAGAATATAACTGCCGCTTGGCTATTCGGGTCAAGACGTTGACTATCTTTCCCGAAGGATGGGTGAGTTGAACAGTCCTAGAGAAGCAATCAATTTTGGCATGATGAGCTGACATCCAGTCCATACCCAAAATGATATTAATGTCTGAAGATTTAAGGGCTATCAAAGATGCGAGAAAAACAAGTCTGTCGACTTGGATTTCATTTCCATAACTTACCCTAGAGGTCTGCCATCTAGACCCAGGGGTAGAGATTTCCATAGTGGACGGCAGATCACAGAATGCAATGTTATGCAAACGAGCATAATTTTCAGATATAAAGGAATGAGAGGCTCCTGTATCAAAAAGAACAGATGCCGGGTGGCAATTAACAAGAAGCGTACCGAGAACGACGTTGGGATCTTCTTGAGCTTCTTCGGCAGAGACACAGTTGACATGGCCACGTGAAGCGGTGACCGGTTTAGCATGAAACACCTTCCCTGTCGGCTTGCCACGGCCAACAGTTTTAGCAGATTGATTGGGGTTGGTCTGGGGACACTCACGCATATAATGACCAGATTCCCCACACTTGAAACAGGTCACGGAACTGGTACGTGGAGGAGCATTATTGATTGGACCCCCATAGGGCTTGGCTGGTGCAGACTGTTGAGCGGGGCGAGGCGCCTGGAAAGATGGCCTCGGTGTGAACCTAGGTGGCAGGGCGGTGTTGGGTACCCACACGCGGCGCTTCTGAGGACCAGCACCGGATGAGGAACCCATATCACGTCCATGCTTGCGTGTTGCGTCATAATCAGTCTGACCAGTTTCAGCACTGATGGCTTTGTTGACAAGTTTCGAGAAGGATGTGCACTCATGCAGACGGAGGTCGCGGCGAAGCTCAGGACTAAGGCCCTTGCGGAACCTTGCTTGCTTCTTGGCATCAGTAGACACTTCCTCAGCTGCATATCGGGCGAGCTTACCAAACTCTCTGCTATAGGCATCCACGGAAAGTCGGCCTTGGGTGAAATTGCAAAATTCTTCACGCTTACGGTCCATGAGACCCTCCGGAATGTGATGTTCACGGAAAGCCTCGCTGAATTCAGCCCAAGTTGTGACATGGCCCGCTGGGCGCATAGCTCCATAATTCTCCCACCAAAGACTGGCGGGGCCTTCAAGGTGATATGCAGCAAAGGTGACCTTGTCAGCCTCTGCTACCAGCGCGGAACGCAGCTTGTGAGAAATACTGCGAAGCCAGTCATCAGCGTCGAGAGGCTCGACGGAGTGGTGGAACGTGGGTGGATGCAATTTGATAAAATCGCTGAGTGACACCACGTTAACCCTCTGATGGTGTGCTGTATTCTGTTCGATACGCTCCAACAAACGGTTTGTCTCCCGCTTGTTTCTCTCAGCTTCCGTCATCACCTCGGCTAGTGAAGGAGGATGAGGCAGATTTTCATTCCTGGCTTCACTGCCTTCGGCCTGCTCTTGAGAAGCAGGGTTGGCGAGCGTGTTGACCATCCTAGGTAAACAAGCCAATGATTTAGTCAGAATGATAAAATTCCGACATAGGATACATAATGCAAGGAATAACTCGGAATGCAAGATGATCATCCGTATGACATGGTAGATACAGAAACTGCTTCTTTTATTCCATCGTCATACACACCATACAAGGTTTAGTACAAGACCAAACAAAGTACTATTACGGTGAAAAGGGATTACATCTCATCGGAGGCATTCCAAACTCCTATACATTATTTTTCTACAACTCCGGAAAGAGTACAAACTAGATCATATCCCACGAGTCACGCGGGACGACAGACGACACAGCTAGTGCGAACTAGTGATACTACTACTAACTCAGACCGATCCGTAGTAGTCCTCGTAGAAGTCACCTCCATAGCCCGGAAGTTCAACATGATCATCCGGAAACAGACGGTCTCGCGGAGCTTGTGGCCCATAGGGGCTAGGATGAGGTCTTGGACCAGCAAACGGTGGCCTGCGGGGACCGCGAGGTGGGGTGATGCCTCCTACATCACGCCAAACCATCACGTCTGGCAGAGCAGATCTCACAGGATAGAGATCGCACATATCTGAATATCCAGCTTGCACCGCCGGTGCGAACCAAGTCAAAGTGGCCCAGTGGTCAGCACGGGTATTGAAGAGCTCTAACCTTAAGGCCCGATTTTCACGGTCCTTATCCTCGAGCATCTCAGCAGTGGTGCGAGTCCGTGAATCCTCCTGGGTGGAGTCAGCATAGATAGCCTGGAGATACCCTTGTGCTCCCGGAAGTGATCCTGGCATATACCGGAAATCAGAGTCCCGAAATAGACCAGATCTGACTCGCATAATGGTCATCATAGAGTAGGCGGCATCCTGCACAGCCATCTCAATAGTAACCCCGAGTCCATAGGAGCAGTGAAGAGGCTCAGTGGATCCAGGATAAGATGGAAATATCCTGACAGTGCAGAGATACTGGCTTTGATTAAAGTCTCGGAATTGCTCTTCGACCGTGTACTCAGGATACCAGCGGTATCCAGCCTCAGTCATTACCCTGACCAACTTAGCAGTATGGCCGGGTACATCTAGGCATCGAGTCAGGCGAACCACTTGATTGAGGTCGCGAGTGGCCATCTGAAAGCACAGTTATAATGCAAAGGCATTAGAATTTCTAGCAAAATTTCGGCAGCATAACAGCTGTAAATGCTCAAAAAGGATATTGAGACATTTGACAAAGGATTTCGTACACACCCAACATCATCATATCAAGTTCTGAATCCATTCTAACAACATAATGTTGTAGTAGAACTGAACTAGGCTTGTATCCATCAAACTTATAAGGTACTACTGATTAGTAACACGTGATCCTGATAGAGAGAACAGATCCTAATTCCTTAACCCCCGTGGAAGAATGGACTGACTCAGATCAGAATGTCATAAGGTATAAGGAGTAAAAAGAGCCTTACGTTCCATCCCACAAGCAATTCCCCTACATATAACTAAGAATTTCTAGACTCAACATCGACCAGTTTGGCTTGGAGAACCTACAGGCAGTCCGGCTCTGATGCCAACGCTGTCAGGACCCCGACTCGATGTCACATCGATCTAGCCGGTAACACTTCATATCACTTTGCGGCCTCACGCACGGTATTCCCACGGGTGTCGCCTTACCTTTACCCGGGACCGTTTGCGCCTTTTGGCTCACGTATATGATAGTGTCGCTAGCATCCATATGATAAAGAGCCCGGGCTGACATGACTAGTCGTAAACCCAAAGTGGCACAGACTTACAGGGACAGGCATCCATGACCCAGCTTCGAACGTGTTGGTCATCAGCAAGTGGGTCCGGGCTGTAGCACTGGGCTAGCAGGACTCCGGTAAACCGGGCTGTAGCGGGCTAACAGGACTCCGGTACTCAAAGCGTGACATTTCCCCGAAGGGACAGACACAGGAACGAAGAAGGACACATGCCGGCCAGCCTAAGTGTTCCAGAGCAGTAGCAAGCTACCATGGCTCAGCGGTAACACTAGGAGACATTTCCCGGTAAGAGAGGCTACTAAAGATAAACAACTAGATAGTCAGATCCCACACATACCAAGCATTTCAATCATACACACAATATGCTCGATAATGCAAATACAACGAAGCATCACAACATGACTCTACGACACAAGTACTTTATTTAAGGCTCAGGGAGCCATACATATCATACACACAGGTACGGGTCTCATGACCCAACATACAAGTCATACAGTCATACAAGCCAACAGCGGAAGTACTTTGTCTGGGTACAGACAATTAGTAAAATAAAAGAGGCTTGGAAGCCTAACTATACTACGTGGTCC
Organism: Triticum dicoccoides; assembly: GCF_002162155.2. Taxonomy (NCBI): domain Eukaryota; kingdom Viridiplantae; phylum Streptophyta; class Magnoliopsida; order Poales; family Poaceae; genus Triticum; species Triticum dicoccoides. Next base: position 258,788,155 of record NC_041391.1, read on the forward strand.
ATCACAAGCTCAGGGTCACCACCTGGGTCTTTAGCCTACTCGTTGATGTCAACGTCTACATAGAACCCATCAGAAGGGGTTGCAGCGTCTTCTGTAAAAATGTAGATTATAGCAACATGAGTACAAAGGTACTCAGCAAGACTTACATCAGATCCTACATAGATGCATAGTATCAAGAAGGGTTGGTGGAGTTATTGCAGCAAGCCAGCTTTGACTCTTGGCTAGACTATCCTACGATACTCCATTTGAAATAGTTTTGCGCACACGAGTCCACTATTCACCACTTCAATACACTACCGAGGATCCACCTCCGTCTTCCTACGGAAGAGCCATCCTCGGCACTCACACTTATCTTGAGGCTTTTAATAGTTTCCATTTACTTGTCTATGAACTGTATAGGCAACCAAGTAGTCCTTTACCGCGGACGCGGCTATTCGAATAGATCATGTTAACCCTGCAGGGGTGTACTTCTTCATACACGCTCTCACCACTTATCGTCGTTTACACGACATGTACTCGGCAACCTTCAAGCGGAAGCCCAACGTGGGTGTCGGCCACGACCTACCTAATCACCTAAGCCTCCAGTCCAGGTTTATCGCCTATTCAGGTTCCATCCGCGGAGTCCGGCCGAGGTTTCCCATACGGCCCCGAACGATGTGAACAGGGTTCCCGAGATACCTAACGGGTATTCGGTACACCCGGCCACGTACCTACCGCATCACAGCCCACCCCTACGGTCAGCGCTGTCCACGGCCTCCAGTAGGCTACAAACACCAGAAACTACTTGCAACTCCTGGACGGAGAACTAGGGTGAATAAGAAGTCGAGAGGGTCCATTGGTTTCGGGCCCAATGCATGGTAGTAGCTGATTCTTAAATCACACATACAGATCTCAGTGCTTAAGGTCGGCTTCAATGAAACAACCCACCATGTACTCCTACATGGCCCCTCATCGATACCTTTACCAAATCGTGTTCACCACACCACTTTCATTACCGACATAATCATTTCACTCTAGCCCATCACCCAGATGAACCAGACCTGACACGACTCTAAGCATAGCAGGCATAGCAAGGTAGGAACAACACATACATATGGCTCAATCAACTCCTACACATGCTAGTGGGTTTCATCTAGTTACTGTGGCAATGACAGGTCATGCAGAGGAAATGGGTTCAACTACCGTAGCACACAGCAGTTTGAATCGTGTTGTCTTAATGCAGTAAAATAGAGCAGGAGCGAGAACATGGGATTGTATCGATATGATCAAATGGTTGGTTGCTTGCCTGATGGTTCGTTGCACGGATACGATTCCTCGTTAGGGTAATCACGGTACTCCTCGGGGACAGATCCTGTCGCAAAGGATAACGATACACAGGCATCACCAAACAATGTGCAACAATATGATGCATGCACGAAACATGGCAATATGAGTGTGTTGGGCTAATGCAACTAAAACCAGAAGGGTTTGAGCAAATTTGAATCAAAGATTCAAATTTCAAATTCAAATATGGCCTTTTAAAGTGCCTTTTCTTGTTCTGATTGAAACATCAAGTTAACTTGTTTGATCATGCATGAAAATAGTACAGATGGATAGATTGGATTTTTCTGATCATTTTTCATATATTATTTGTCCAATTTGGAGTTACAGAATAAAAGTTATGAATTTTTGAAGTTTAAATAATATTCTGGAATTTCCTGATTTAATTTAAATCCAGAAATATCATTTACTGCGTCAGCCTGACATCACAGTGACATCAGCAGGTCAACAGGGCTGGCTCGGGTCAAACCTGACGTGTGGGGTCCACACGTCAGTGTCACAGGGGCTAATCCCGCGTTGACCCCGGGCTGGTTAGCTTTGACTAACCCCTGGGGCCCACTTGTCAGCGTCAGCAGGTGGTGGATTAGTGGCTAATTAACTAGGCCACGTCAGCTCGCCGGAGTTCTGGCCGGCGGCGACCAACAGTGCGGCGGCGATAGTGGTTTTGGTCGTTTCGGCCACCAAATGGAACGCGGCGACCACCGGAGTGAAGCTGAGGACGACCCGCGGCTCTTGGCGGAGTCCGTTGGGGTCGGGGTGGCCGGAGTTGACGGCGGTGAGCTCAGCTGCGGCCGCCGGGGTTCGGTCGTGCGCGGGATTGGTGCTGGAGCTCGAAGTCGAGCAAAGTGAGGCGCTAGGGATGCTCTACGGGTTCTTGCGAACGTGTTGGACTCGCCGGGGTGACCAAATGGTCACCGGAGCTGCGTCGACGGCGAGCTCGGCGACGGCGGAGGTTCGGCCGAGGTGGGGATGCAGCTACGGTGAGGGAACGAGGGGAAGGAGAGGGGGAAACGGTGGCGTAGCTCACCGCGGTTGCAGTGGGCGTCGAAGCGGGCTCGGGGACGCGCTGGAGACGGCGAATTCGTCGGCGACGGTGGTCGGAGCCCGAAGAGGGGAACGGCGACGTGGCGGCGATGCAGGGCTTCCGGGGACTCGTGGAGCGGTGGGGAGGAAGAGGGAGTTGTGGCGGAGCTTCTGAGCTACTCGGGGGAGCGAGGGGTGGTCGGAGGCGGTGGCTATGGCGAACGGCGGCGACGGTGTGCTTCGGCCGAGAGCGAGAGAGAGCGAGGGAGAAACGGGGGAGAGTGAGCGAGAGCAGGGGGATCGGGACGGGCTGCGGGCGTCGTCCACGCGGCCAGGAGGGCGTCGGCAAGCAGGAGGTGGCCGCGCGGCCGCGCGCGCGCGAGCACGCAGCAGCTTCGGGGCGTGGGGAGGAAGACGACGGGGAGCTACAGTGCTGGGCTGGCTAGCTGGGCCGGGCTGAACAGGGAGGAGCCCAGGTAAGCTTCTCCCTTTTAGTTTTTTTTCTGTTTTCTGTTTATTTAATATAACTGCAACTTTGTTGAATTAAATAAAATACCTAGGCAACTCCAAAATTCACCAAACTACTCCTGGCTCATAGTTGGATTATTTCCAACATGAAACATTTTAGTTTGGAGATATCTGAGCATTTAAATATTTTATATTATTTTAAATGCCCAAATTCAAATAGTTATGATTTAACTCAAGAACCCTAGGATGGCCTAGAAAAGTGTGCACCATTTTTGGCAGAGGTTCTGAACCAAGGCAAAAATGATGGGCATTTTAGAAGGGCATTTCAGGTTCATTGAAAATTTGTTTAGTAAACCCTAGTTGGTTTTCAGAGGGGACTGGGGGTTCTGTCATCCCCATTTCAAGTTTCTGATGAAAGAGTAAACATGATGCAACACTCTAATGCATGACTAGCTAGGGTGTGACATTTTTACCGCAAGAGATTTCTCACGGACGGACATGTTGAACAAAAAAAAGAAGTTTCAGGTGGACAAATGGGCTTCTAAACATGCTCGGCTTCTATTTACAACAAGTTGTAGTCATCCTGAAATAATATTTTTTTTCACAAGATGTTGATTTTAGTGATCAGACCGATCCATTTGTTTGTGACTGCAAGAAAGAGTGGTTGGGTTAGATGTTACTGTCATGTTCAATCTGTGTTTTATCTAAAAATTTGATGAACAATTAATCCTTGGGCTTTTTGTACCATCTGTATGGTTGAGTTGCATGTTGTTGCCCTCGTACTCCCCTCCACCTGCCACTACACAGCCACATCTTCCACGGCTGCTGTTCGTTCCTGTCTGAGGCCTCGCCATCGTTCTTCGCCTTGGTTCGCTTGCTGTGCCCGCCGCCGTCCGGCATTGTCAACATGGTAAACAACCAAGAGGAATCAGGAGATGACTGTACGTGGAGAGGCTGATAGTAGGGACCCACCAGGGTCATTGCATTTCGCAAGCAGGTGTCACATCCCTAGCTTCTGGCATTGCACTAGGCTAACTTCATGTGTGCATCATGTTTAAACTTTGAAAGAAACTTGAAATGTGGATGTCCAAACCCTAGTACCAAACGAAATTAAAATAGGTTCAACCTAAAAATATTTTCAGTGAATCCAAATGGCTTTCAAAAATGTTAATCATTCTGGAAAATGCTAGAAACCATAACCAGAGGTGTTGCATATTTCTCCATGACATATTTGGTCACTGAATTAAATAATATGTACTTTGCATTTGGGCATTTAAATGCTAGTAAATATTTTAAATGCTCAAATAATTCTAGAAATAAGTGTGGGCTGTTGGAATTAATCTAAACAGATCCCATGATTATTTTCAGGATTTTTGAAGGTGTCTAACTATTTTTAATAAAGCCACAAACTTACAGAAAAATAGAAAAACATAAATAAAAGAGAGACAAAGGAACCTACCTAACTTACCTGGGAAGCCCACCTGGCGCCCCAAGTGGCTGGCCCAGCCCACTAGGCCACCCTTCTGTCGTCTTCCTCCCCCTCGCCCCGAAGCAGCTCGGTGGCGAGCGCCGACGCCGCCCTGGCCACCTCCTGCTTGCCACCGAGGCGCCCCCGACGCGTCTGGATACGCCCCGCAGCCCCCTCTGTCTCTTCCCTCGCTCTCTGCTCTCTCTCGACCCCTTCCCCCTCCTCTACTCTCTCTCCCTCCCATGCCCAAGCGCAGCCATCGCCGCCGCTCACTGTTGCCGCGCCGACCGCAACGTCCTCGCCTCTCCGACGAGTCCAAAAGCTCTGCACCGTAGCCCTCGTCCTCCCCGCCAAGCCGTGCGTCTCCGGACGCCCTGTGGAGCCGCCATCGCCGTCATCTTCAACCTCCAGCATCGGAGATCGTCGTTAGCGTTCTGCCCGCGTTGGACCGTCCCCAAGCTCTCCGACGATTCCATCGGATGCGCTGTGAGCTTCCCGTCGCTTCCCCCCTAACCCCGTGGCATTTTTCTCATTGTAGCCGCCTTTTCCATCAAAACCGAAGCTCGCCGGCACCGTGCCTAGTCGCCGCCGTGGACACAGCCGCTGTAGCTTGCAGCAGAGCACACCACTTCACTCCGCGTGCTCCCACGAGCCTACCGTGTAACTCATCCCCGCGTCCAGTTCATGCTCGCACGAACTCCGGCCGCCGCAAAAGTTGCCGCCGCCGTCGATTTAGTCCACTCTGGCGTGAGCTGTTGCCACCCTTGGATGCGCGAGACTCCCAGCTTTCCGTAGCCACAAACCGCGCCCAAAACCGAGCCCTGTGGGCGTTTCCCGAGCACCTCCACAGTGTCTGGCGTCGCCGGCGACGAGCCGTGGACCAAGTCCGGCGAGGTTGACCCGTTTGACCTGGGGTTTGACCCCCCCCAGGGTCACTGACGCGTGGGCCATGCACATATTTAGTTTAGGTGTGAGTTTAATTAGCACTAATTAACTTAGTTAATTAGTTGACTCACTGCCAAGTGGGCCCAGGCTCTAATTAACCTAGGTTAGTGCTAACCTAACGCTAACTAACTTTGTTAGTTAGTTGTTACACTGACATGTGGGTCCCAGCCGTCAGGTTTGACCTGGGCTGGCGCCTTTGACCTGCTGACGTCACCCTGACGCAATGCTGACGCATTAATTCAATTACTGGAATTATTCTTATACAGGAAATTCCAGAAAATAGTCAAAACTTCTAAAAATCATAGAAAATCAACCGTAACTCCAAATGAAATAATTTATATATGAAAAATGATCAGAAAAATCCAATCTATCCATCTGTAGCATTCTCATGCATGTTAGAACAACTTATAACTGCTGTTTAGGACAAATCATATTAATGGCATTTAAACCATCACATATGGAGTTTGAATTTGAATCTTTGATTCAAACCAACTTCATTTAACCTGTTGCTAGTTGCATTAGCTCAAAACACAGCATATTGCCATGTCATGATCATGCATCATATTGTGCATTGCATTGATTGTGTTCTTTCTCTGTTGCCGGTGTTTGTCCCCTCTCAATAGACGACGTACCGACGATGAGTTCGATGACACCGATGAAGAACTATATTATCTTCAGAAGTGCCAGGCAAGCAAAACCCCCTTGTTCATTCCGATACAATCCCACTCTCTCGCTCCTGCTCTCTTTTACTGCATTAGGACAACAACGATTCATCTGTTACTTGCTGCGGTAGCTGAACCCCTTTATCCTCTGCATGACCTGTCATTGCCACAGTAAATAGATGAAACCCACTAGTATGAGTAGGAGTTGCTTGGGCCCTGATGTGCCTACTCATTCATGCTTGTTTGTCATGCCTGCTATTGCTTAGAGTTGTGTAAGGTCTGATTCATCCGGGATGAATCAGAGGTGTGTGAACATGTCCTACTGTGTGTGAGCTAAGTGTGTGAACACGATTTGGTAAAGGAAGCGGTGAGAGGCCATGTAGGAGTACATGGTGGGTTGTCTCACTGAAGCCATCCTCAGGAACTGAGTTCTGTGTTTGTGATCCATGAAACAGATACTACCACGCATTGGGCCCGAAACCAATGGACCCTCTCGGCTTCTTAATCACCCTCGTTCTCTGTCCAGGAGTTGCAACTAGTTTATGGTGTTTGTAGGATATGTGCTGGAGGCCGTGCGTAGCGCTGACCCTAGGGGTGGGCTATGATGCGGTAGATACACCGTGGCCCAGTGTACCGAGCGCCCGTTTGGTGTCTCGGGAACCTTGCACACATCGTTTGGGCTGTGAGCGAAACCCCGGCCGGATCTCCTCGCGGATGGAACCCGAATAGGCGATAAACCTGGACTAGATACTTGAGTGTTTAGGTAGGTCATGGCCGACACCCTCGTTGGGATTCCGCTTGAAGGTTGTCGAGTACATGTCGTGTAAACGGCGGTAAGTGGTGAGAGCGTGTGTGAAGAAGTACATCCCTGCAGGGTTAACATCATCTATTCGAATAGCCATGTCCGCGGTAAAGGACTTCTGGGTTGCCTGTACAGTTCATAGACAAGTGAAAGTGGATACTCTAAACTACGCAAGATAAGTGTCAGTGCTATGGGTGGCGTTCTCGTAGGGAGACGGGAGCGGATCCATAGTGGTGTATTGATATGGTGAATATGTGGACTCGTGTGCGCCACCTCAAAAGAGTTACTTGCAGTAGTAGTTCAGGATAGCCACCAAGTCAAAGCTGTCTTGCTGCAGTTAAACCCCACCATCCCTTTGTTGATAATGATGCATATGTAGTTAGTTCTGATGTAAGTCTTGCTGGGTACATTTGTACTCACGTTTGCCTATTTTATGTTTTTGTAGAGAGACTTCGGTCTCGTTAGTAATTCCGCGTGGACTTCGACGTTTAGCTTGATACCTCAGCTACGATCTTGTGCCCTCGGCACGATCTGGTAGATAGTCAGGCTTCTAAGCCTTTTTCATTTGTAGATGTCTGTACTCAGACATGTTAGCTTCCGCTTGTGCTTTGACTTGTATGCTCTGAATGTTGGGTCGTGAGACCCATGTTTGTAATATCTCGCTCCTCGGAGCCTAATGAATAAATACTTGAGTTGTAGAGTCATGTTGTGGTGCCATGTTGTATTGCACATATCGAGCATATTGTGTGTATGTTATTGAAATGCTTGGTATGTGTGGGATCTGACTATCTAGTTTTTTATCCTTGGTAGCCTCTCTTACCGGGAAATGTCTCCTAGTGCTTCCACTGAGCCCTGGTAGCTTGCTACTGCTCCGGAACACTTAGGCTGGCCGGCATGTGTCCTTCTTCGTTCCTGTGTCTGTCCCTTCGGGGAAATGTCACGCGATGAATACCGGAGTCCTGTTAGCCCGCTACAGCCCGGTCTACCGGAGTCCTGCTAGCCCAGTGCTACAGCCCAGATTCACTCGCTGATGACCGACACGTTTGATGCTGGGTCATGGATGCCTGTCCCTGTAAGTCTGTGCCACTTTGGGTTTACGACTAGCCATGTCAGCCCGGGCTCCTTATCATATGGATGCTAGCGACACTATCATATACGTGTGCCAAAAGGCGCAGATGGTCCCGGGCAAAGGTAAGGCGACACCCGTGGGAATACCGTGCGTGAGGCCGCAAAGTGATATGAGGTGTTACATGCTAGATCGATGTGGCATTGAGTCGGGGTCCTGACAGCGTTGGTATCAGAGCTTGACTGCCTATAGGATTATCAAGCCAAACTGGTCGAAGTTGAGTCTAGAAATGCTTTAGTTATATGTAGGGGAATTGATTGTGGGATGGAACGTAAGGCTCTTTTTACTCCTTATACCTTATGCCCTTCTGTTCCGAGTCATCTTATCTTTTCTACGGGGTTAAGAAACTAGGCCTTCTCTTCTTTCTATTAGTATCACATCTTACTAATCCGTAGACTTATAGGATTGATGGATTTAAGCTTCAGTTCAGTTCCTACTACTTCCGTATGTTAACTATTGATCTCGAAACCTTGATATTGTGCTTCTGAGTGGCTATGCCACCATTTTTGTAGCATGTCTCAAATCTTTTTGAGCATTTACAGCTGTTATGTTGTCCGAGTCATCCCAGGTTTCTAAATAGTCTGATGCATTTGCAAATATCTTCTTACCGTTTTGATGTTGCTTTAGGCCAGATTAACCACACTAATCGTTGAGTTGAGTTATTCTATTTCCTCGACATTTATGTTGGAGCTATTATTATGACCCTTGGTGTCTAGAATATCACCTAATAATCTAGCCATGCTTTGTGTTCCCGGTGTGATGATTCTGGCCATCATTGTCGAAAGCATCCCGTGATTCCATTTAGTTAGTAGGCTTTCTACTCCTGGGATTCTGAACCCGAGATTTCCCTACAATTCATGTTGTTAGTGTTGCTCGTACCTTTAGGATATTAGTAACCTTTGTGATAGTCTTCGAGGTCTGTGGTATATCATTCTTCCAATACCATGAACCATTCTGGCAGAAGTTCTTTGAACCAAAGATCGCAATCAGAGTACTCTTGAGGAGTTGTCCATTCATAATCGTGACTATGCCAGTCCTACCTCTCTGCATGGGTTATCCAGAAGAAACATGTTGAACTTGGTTCGACATACTAATCTATGCATCCACAACTCAGAAAGTTATATGTTCCTCGAGTTGTTCCTCCTTAGTTGTATTCTGACCCGTCTATCAATTGATAGACAGGAGTAGTTGTGCAACCGTGGTCATCGATGTCTATTATTCTTGTGGTCCGTCGAGCCATTCTATTTAGAATGACTAGGAGAAACAAACTCCAGTACCTTGTCCATTTCTAGGATTAGGTCAAAGCAGTTGTATTCCGCAGATCAAATGCCAATCTAGCTTCTAATCTGTTCTACCCTGGAGTATTGCCATCTTATGTAAAGAATGTCATGGGAATTGCACAACCTCCTATGAATTATTGATGCAGTGATACTTCTCGCCATCATTATTCATTCCTCGGTCTCGTGTTGTCGCAACCGGAATGCCGGCAAGTGAACCATGATGTGTGAAATCAATACTCCTAGCAACCTCGTTGCTTGGTAGTAAATGGACAATGTTCTCACTCTTAGCGTTTTGGTTATTGAATCATCATTCTAAGATTGATCGTGCTACCTAGTCCTTATTTCTGGTGCACTCTTCGATCAATGAGTTAGGATTATTCAATCCCTTGCTTATTTAATCATATCATCTTGCTCTGAAAGGCAAGATTGTTCTCGAGCTTAGTAACATACCGGTGGTTCATGATTTTCTGAATTTCTTCTCGGAAGTATCACCAGGTTGTCACCTGGCCGCTATGTTGAGTTCGTGAACAAGTTGGTTTTCTTATAAATCACTCCTTCTCCAGGAATCTGTGTTGGATATCCTTGAGCTAGTTGGTTGAGCTAGACAACAACTTGGAGAGTTGGAAGATAAAAGCTTGTCTGACTTAGTTCATGTTAAGGGATATCTTTCTGTGTGTGTGTGTGTTGAAGAAAGATGATATCTTCATCAATTGGTCCTTGTGATCAGTTGTTGTACCTTTTGTCACGCCAAAACTTTGATTTGAGTGTGGGCTATCGTCAAATCAAATCAGAACCAACGATATTCGTAATGTTGTCTTACTCGTGGTTGGTCCCTTGAGCATACACCATTATATCTTTTGGTCTGACCAGTGCTATCACCATGTTCACATAATTGTGGAATTCCATTTATATGGAAACCAGGATGAATTGTTGTTGAGCCCATCGACAACATCCTTATCTTCTCCATAATCTTGTTGAACATTAAGCTAGTATTGGAAACTTTTGAAAGCATTTCTTCATGCTAGTTCATGAAGCATATGCTCAGATGAAAGAAGTGACTTTCTCTGATTCATGTGCATTTGGTGCAAGTTGCTGCCGTGAGTTCGAGACAGATTATTTGTTTTCCCTGGAATCATCCCAGGTCAGTCATGCATGTGCAAAGTATGCTATGGTTTGACAGGCTCGCTACCTCCATTCTATATGTGTCCCTAGCACACCAAGCCACTGATTGACTAGTTCTAGGTAAAGAAGTCTAATTTAAGTGCACAAGACTCCGATATCCTCGATGATGGTTCCCAACTAGAACTCGGTAGTGTTTGTTGTAAGACTTCTACGTGGTCATGCTTGTCTTGGACAGCGTGTTCACATGTATGTAGCAAAACCAGCTCATGTTCTGGAGCTTACTACCGTAGTCCATTTCCTAAGAATATCGCAACGTCGTCTCGTCGATTTGTGTTGCAAACTTTCATTTTTCTCTCTAGACTTGATGAGTCTGGAATATCCTGACACCAACCAGATCCGAATCTCAAGAAGGTATGATGGTTGGAACGTGTGCCAAGAATTATAATATTGGTCTGTCTGTAACCCGGTAAAGTCGATGTCGTGGCCAAGACACCCAGCCGGAGGACCTAATATTGTAGTATCTTGATTGAGGAAGTTGGCCATCTTCCCATAAGGATTTCATAGGATTTATTTCCTAGTTGTCCCTTATGGATTTTTGTGTTCCCGAAGACCGACCTTTTACTTGATGTTCTAGATATCAAACCATATCTATGAATGGGTTACACTAGCACATCAAGGAGAACATTAGAAGCGGAGTGCTAAATGTCTCTCGGTCGATCATCCAGATTTTGTTCCCTTGGCCCCGCCAAGGTGAAATCTGAGAAGGTGTTATCTTCCTTTGCATCTGCATCTTCCACCGGTATTCATCATGGTAGTATGTTGTGTTGCCAGGATTCTTGACACGGATATTGGTAAAACCTTGACGAATGTGGAGATGCTCAAGTTCTCGAGAGCACGCGTAAGCAAAATCATCCCTTGTGTTGTTTTCAACAAGGTAATCCACATCATCCATTCTAATCCAGGTATGCCATTCTACCGAACCCCTCCAAACGATCGCTCGAGATTTGCCCTAGGCTGGTATAGAGGGTCTCAATGATCTCTATATCAAAGGTAATTCTTTTTGCCACTTACGGTATTAATCTACGAATCACCCTCCTCCAGGATGTCCCGCTGTGGCATCATGGCAACTCAACTCCTCGCTACGTTGACTACCGTTCACCACCCTTTTAAGCGTGGAATTGTTGTCTACCTAGTGAACCCTTGTCATTTGTTCCACTCCATCCCTCTAGATGTGTGTCTCGTGTGTCAGCTCGAGTGATGTTGCTATGTCTCATTCCGTGAGTTGATCTTAAGTTGTTCGATCTTCGAGAAGATCGATCCTTCTAGAGTCTCCTTCTCCTCTCGTTGTCATGTTGGCTGGAGTTCTCAGAGCAAGACGACAAGACAAAGATGGTGATTGAGTCAACGTTCATTTGAAGTGCAACCTAGATCGTGAAGATTGCGTTAGTTGCGTTTCCCCTTCATCTTACCCTACGCCTGAATCTCGGGACGAGATTCTTGTTTAGTAGGGGTGAGTTGTCACATCCCTAGCTTCTGTCATTGCACTAGGCTAACTTTATGTGTGCATCATGTTCAAACTTTGAAAGAAACTTGAAATGGGGATGTCCAAACCCTAGTACCAAATGGAATTCAAATAGGTTCAACCTAAAAATATTTTCAGTGAATCCAAATGGCTTTCAAAAATGTTCATCATTCTGGAAAATGCTAGAAACCATAACCAGAGGTGTTGCATATTTCTCCATGACATATTTCGTCACTGAATTAAATCATATGTACTTTGCATTTGGGCATTTAAATGCTAGTAAATATTTTAAATGCTCAAATAATTCTAGAAATAAGTGTGGGCTGTTGGAATTAATCTAAACAGATCCTATGATTATTTTCAGGATTTTTGAAGGTGTCTAACTATTTTTAATAAAGCCACAAACTTACAGAAAAATAGAAAAACATAAATAAAAGAGAGAGAAAGGAACCTACCTAACTTACCTGGGAAGCCCACCTGGCAGCCCAAGTGGCCGGCCCAGCCCACTAGGCCACCCTTCTGTCGTCTTCCTCCCCCTCGCCCCGAAGCAGCTCGGTGGCGAGCGCCGCCGCCGCCCTAGCAACCTCCTGCCTGCCACCGAGGCGCCCCCGACGCGTCTGGATACGCCCCACAGCCCCCTCTGTCTCTTCCCTCGCTCTCTGATCTCTCTCGACCCCTTCCCCCTCCTCTACTCTCTCTCCCTCCCATGCCCGAGCGCAGCCATCGCCGCCGCTCGCTGTTGCCGCGCCCACCGCAACGGCCTCGCCTCTCCGACGAGTCCAAAAGCTCCGCACCGTAGCCCTCGTCCTCCCCGCCAAGCCGTGCGTCTCCGGACGCTCTGTGGAGCCGCCATCGCCGTCGTCTTCCACCTCCAGCATCGGAGATCGTCGTTGCCGTTCTGCCCGCGTTGGACCGTCCCCGAGCTCTCCGACGATTCCATCGGATGCACTGTGAGCTTCCCGTCGCTTCCTCCCCTAACCCCGTGGCGTTTTTCTCATCGTAGCCGCCTTCTCCATCGGAGCCGAAGCTCACCGGCGCCGTGCCTCGTCGCCTCCATGGACACAGCCGCTGCAGCTTGCAGGAGAGCACACCACTTCACTCCGCGTGCTCCCACGAGCCTACCGCACCCACTAGCTCGTCCGGTAACTCATCCCCGCGTCCAGTTCGTGCTCGCACGAAGTCCGGCCACCACAAAAGTTGTCGCCGCCGTCAATTTAGTCCACTCCGGCGCGAGCTATTGCCGCCCTTGGATGCGCGAGACTCCCAACTTTCCGTAGCCCCAAACCGCGTCCAAAACCGAGCCCTGTGGGCATTTCCCGAGCACCTCCGCCATCTCTGGCGTCGCCGGCGACGAGCCGTGGACCAAGTCCGGCGAGGTTGACCCGTTTGACCTGGGGTTTGACCCCCGCAGGGTCACTGACGCATGGGCCATGCCCCTATTTAGTTTAGGTGTGAGTTTAATTAGCACTATTTAACTTAGTTAATTAGTTGACTCACTGCCAAGTGGGCCCAGGCTCTAATTAACCTAGGTTAGTGCTAACCTAACGCTAACTAACTTTTTTTAGTTAGTTGTTACACTAACATGTGGGTCCCAGCCGTCAGGTTTTGTCGGTGTACTAGAGTAAGGGGTACCCTAGTATCTCGAACTTGTGCACGGGCAGTCGTAGCACCCAGCGGCAAGGCTTGCCGGGTGACCGCCAAGGTCCTCCGTTGGTTCCTTTGGAGCCATTCAAGAACAAAGTGATTAAGCCAAGAAGACAGAGCCCCGGCAAGAGGAGATTGCCTGGAAGGTCAAGGCCCCGGCAAGAGGAGCTTGCCGGGAAGGCCAACCAAGGCACTTCAAGGAACTTGCCGCGACGCGCCTCGCGTCCTGGCAAGGCCCGGCGAGCGACAAGCTTCCGGACGCGACAAAGACAACGACCGTGGCAAGGTGCTTGCCGCGGCGAGGCTACCACTCTGTACTCGCGCTCCAGCACATCCACCCACGTGTCGCCCTAAGACCTTCCTAGGCGCGCGTGGCAAGAGGCTGTGCAGCTAAGCGGTGCGAGGTGGCGAGCGGAGATGACGGGATGGCCATCGTGGCGAACGGTGGCGCCCCTAACGGTCACTTTTCTGCATTGTTTGGGCGACGCAGACGGGCATTTAATGCTTTTGTCCGCTGCCGTCAGGGTTAGGTACGATGCACTATAGAGGTAGCTGTACCAACCGCAACTCTTTTTACACTTTTGCCGTTGCCTGCGTTGCCACCGTCCGGTGACCCCTTGAGCATATAAAAGGAGGCCCATGTGCAACGTAGAAGGGGTTCGAAGCATTAGAAACTAGAACACACTCAGACTCTCAAGCAAGAACGCAATACAATCACAAAGCAGCAGTAGGAGTATTATCTCTCTGGAGAGCTCCGAAGCTGGGTAAAATCGCTCGTGTGTTTCACCTTGATCTGCTCTTCGTGCGATCTCCGCCCCCCGCCGGACCGAAAGGGACCTCGGTCCCATAGGTGTTCATTTCCCACGACATCATTGGCGCGCCAGGTAGGGGCGTCGAGGTTGTGTGAACCTGATCCGGCATTCACGCGAAGCTAAATCTTCATCATCTTCATCGACATGCCACCGAAGAAGAAGGCTTCGGAGGTGGCTGCCCGTCCGCGTCGAACCCACCACCACCGGAGCAAGCAGGTGGTGGGGTAGACGCCGACAGAGGAACAGGCGCCGACGAGGGAGCTCATGCTGCTGCCAGGTCCAAGGGCAAGGTGGCGCAGACCTCGGCGTCCGTACACACACCGCGCCCATCTCAGGAGGCGCGGGACTGACAGCGTCATGGTACACGCGGTACCATACGTCCGTTGGGCCAAGGCCAAGCTGGTGGATCTCGAGACGCTCAAGACCAGCATGCACGCCAACATGCTGGCACGAGCGCGGCACGTTCGCCTGGACGAGATGCTGCTCCTTCTAACACAGTTAGAAGTTCGAGCATATCCCATTCCTTGCACCGTTCGCCACCGCCACCCAAGACTCCAGAAGAAGTGTTGGCCTGAGCTCAACTGCTCCTGGATTACCCTCCAGCGGCAGACAAAATCGTTGATTGGAGGGCCACCATTCAGAGTCTCATCGGCTTCGCCAACGGCGCACTCGCCGGCAATCGAGCACATCGAAGCCGCAGCAAGACGCCCAGGCGCGAGCCGATGGTGACAAGACTGGTGGGGGTGCAACCACCGTGCACTCTCCACCCCGAAGGCCAAGATCGCCGACTCGCCAGGTCAACCTCGACAGCGACTCCACCGCGTCATCTGATCCTCGAGCTCGTTGCGATCAGCGCCAGGTTCTTCAGGAACGGCAGCAAGAGGATGCCCATACCCGCATCGAGCGCCGAAGGGAAGCGCGGCGTCAATCAGACCAGTGCGCTGGGCCCACTATCGACATGCATGCGCCAGGGGAACCAGGCGACTTGCCGTACGCGGTAGGTTTCCCTGTGTTCACTCGTGAGCTGCGGCAAGTCCAGTGGCCCAGCACAAAGAATTTCAAGCCAGACGTACCAGAGAAGTACGACGGCAGGTTGCATCCGTCGGAGTTCCTCAGCATCTACACCATCGCGGTGCAAGCTGCCGGGGGGCACGACGACAAGATCCTTGCCAACTACTTCCCACTGGTGCTCAAGCCCAATGTCAGATCCTGGCTCATGCACTTGCCGGACAACTCCATATCCTCATGGGCGGATCTGTGCCATCAGTTTGTCGGCGCCTTTACAGGCGGCCACAAGCCTCATGGCCAAGAGAGCGATCTTCATCTGCTCACCCAGAAGGAAGGAGAGCCCCTGCGCAAGTATATTCAGAGATTCAACCAAGTGCAGCGCAACATCCCAGATGTCCACCCTACCGCGGTCATCAGCGCGTTCCATCAGAACGTGCGTAACCGCAGGATGCGGGAGGAGATGGCGATGTGTAAGATCAGAGACGTCAGTGAGCTATACGCCCTGGCCGACAAGTGTGCACGTGCTGAAGAAGGGAGGAGACTCCCCGGAGAAAAGACAGGAGCAGGAGGATCTGACAGCGAAGATACCGCCCCGGCAAGGAAAAACCGGCGGCGGAACAACAGAAAGAAGAAAGGCAAAGACGTGCTAGTTGTTGAGCAGTCCGGCAATGGAGGTGGCGCTGAGAAAGCCAAAGCTGGTAACTCCGGCGAGGCTGTGGCTGCCGCCGACAAGCAGGGCGGCTCCGACAAGCAGTACTGCAAGATCCACCGCACCAAGGGCCATGATCTCCAGAGCTGCAAAAAGGTCGAGCAGCTTGTCGAGCAACAGAAGGCTGAGTACGAGCGACGTGACAAGGAGAAGGCCCAAGAAGGTACTGGAGGATCTGGCAAGAAGCGTCCCGGCCGGGGAGGACGCCGCGGCAAGGCCAAGCAGCGGCAAGGAGACAAGCCTCCCCGCGGCCACGACAAAGATGAAGATGAAGACGATGATGAAGAGATGGATGATGATGAGGCCGATGAGCAGGAGTTTCAGAAAGCCACAGAGGTCCTGTGCATTGACGGCGGTGCTTCTCTGCATACTTCGCGCCGCCAACTCAAGCAGTGGGTGCGGGAAGTCAATGCCGCAAAACCACCCGTCGAGTCACGCAAGCCTCTAAAGTGGTCCAGCACGCCTATCGTCTTTGATATTGAGGACCACCCCGATCGCACAACTGCGGTCGGGTGCTTGCCGATGTTGGTCTCACCAACTATCCGCAACCTCAAGGTCACAAAGATGCTAGTTGACGGCGGGGCCGGCTTGAACTTGATCTCCTCCGCGGTACTCCAGAAACTCCAAATCCCTGAGAGCGAGCTCGAAGAGACCGTCACGTTCCAAGGAATCAACCCGGGAAGGAGAAAGCCGAAGGGAAAGATCACGTTGCCGGTAACATTTGGCAGCGAGTTGAACTTCAGGACTGAGAGGGTCACTTTTGACGTTGCTGATTTTCCATTGCCCTACAATGGGATACTCGGCCGTCCAGCGCTCGCCAAGTTCATGGCAGCCTCTCACTATGCCTACAACGTACTAAAGATGCCGGGTCCGATAAGTGTCATCTCTGTCCCCAGCGACAAGAAGGATGCTCTTATCTGCACCGACAAGATTTACCGGGAAGCAGCAGCCGCAGCTGAACGCAAGACACTTGCCGCTGAAGCTCTCGGGGGTAAGAAGAAGACCAAGTCCGGCAAGAGCTCTGATGCTCACTCCGGCAAGCGCACCTCTTTGGAGTGCTGCGCTACCGTCGAGGACGCACCATCGAGCTCCACCGGCAAGTGTAAGAAGGCAAAGGCAGCTCCGCCAGAGACTAAGAAGGTGTCCGCCAAGGAGGACGGCACTGGTGGTACCTTCACCATCAGTGCCACTCTCGACCCTAAATAGGAAAGCGCACTCGTTGCTTTCCTGCGGGCGAACGTCGACGTGTTTGCGTGGCAACCGTCTGACATCCCCGGTGTTCCCAGGAAAGTAATTGAGCACCACCTTGTCGTCTGTCCTCACGCGCGACCCGTCAAGCAGAAAGTCGGGAAACAAGCAGTGGAGCGCCAAGAATTCATTGCAGAAGAAATCAAGAAGTTGGAAGCAGCAGGCCTTGTCAGAGGAGTGCTCCATCCTACGTGGTTGGCCAATACTGTAGTCGTGCGCAAGGCAAACGGGAAATGGAGGCTTTGTATTGACTTTACTGATGTTAATAAAGCTTGTCCCAAAGACCCATTTCCCTTACCGCGCATTGACCAGATTGTTGACTCCACGGCCGGATGTGACTTGCTTTCATTTCATGACGCATAGTCAGGATATCATCAGATCTTCATGGCACAAGAGGATGAGGAGAAGACCGCATTCATCACTCCATGTGGCACGTACTGTTTCGTACGGATGCCCTTCGGTTTGAAGAATGATGGTTCGACATTTGCAAGAGTAGTCCATGACGCTTTTGAGCCACAGTTGCACAGAAATATGGAAGCCTACATGGATGATATAGTGGTCAAGAGCAAGGACAAAGCAACCTTGATTCAGGATTTAGATGAGACCTTTCCAAATCTGCGCAAGATCAACCTCAAGCTCAACCGCGAGAAGTGTGTGTTTGGAGTTCCCTCCGGCAAGCTTCTCGGGTTCTTCGTGTCTCAGCGGGGAATCGAAGCCAATCCCGACAAGATCAAGGCCATTGAGCAGATCGAAGCACCGAAGCGCGTCAAGGATGTACGAAGGCTTGCCGGTTGCGTGGCTGCTCTCAGCAGGTTCATCTCTAAGTCTGCTGAGCGCGCCCTGCCATTTTTCAAAATATTGAAAAAGGCAGGTCCAATGAAATGGACCCCGGAAACAGAGGCTGCGCTGCAGGACTTGAAGAGATACCTGTCCTCCACTCCAATACTTGTCGCACCTAAGCCACAAGAGAAGTTGCTGCTGTATCTAGCGGCAACCAATCAAGTGGTTAGTGCTGCGTTAGTAGCGGAGAGGGAGGCGGATGATGAGCCGGCGACCACGGCAAGTGCATCCAGCGACAAGCAGGGGGCTTCCCCGACAAGCTCTGGTCTCGACAAGGATGGATCTGCGCAAGCACAGGAGGAGAAACAGAAGAAAATGGTGCAGCGCCCAGTTTACTTTGTCAGTTCCCTTCTGGAGGGGGCTAGGTCAAGGTACTCTGGTGTGCAGAAATTGCTTTTCGGCCTTCTCATGGCCTAGAGAAAGCTGCGCCATTACTTCCAAGCACATGAATCACAGTTGTCACTCGCTTTCCACTGAAGAGGATATTGCAGAATCCAGAAGCAACAGGCAGGATTGTCGAGTGGGCACTGGAACTGTCAAGCTTTGGCCTCAAGTTTGAGAGCACTTCAACTATCCAGAGCCGGGCATTGGCAGAATTTATAGCAGAGTGGACGCCAACACCAGATGAAGAAATTCCAGAGACGAGCATCCCCGTCAAGGAAGCGAGCAAAGAGTGGCTGATGTACTTTGAGGGTGCCTTCTCGCTGCAAGGCACCGGTGCAGGCGTGCTGCTTGTCGCACCCACCGGAGAGCACCTCAAGTACGTAGTCCAGATGCACTTTCCCAAGGAGCAAGCAACGAACAATACTGCAGAGTATGAAGGTTTGCTTGCCGGTCTCAGGATCGCGGTAGACCTTGGGATCAAGAAGCTCATTGTCAGGGGTGACTCGCAGCTTGTCGTCCGCCAAGTGAACAAGAATTATCAGAGTCCGTTGATGGAGGCCTACGTTGATGAGGTGAGAAAGTTGGAAGAGCACTTTGACGGCCTGCAGATGGAACATGTTCCGAGAGCTCAGAACGACATTGCCGATGGCCTGTCAAAGTGCGTCGCACTAAAGTTACCTGTGGAACCAGGGATCTTTGTGCTCAAGCTGACTCAACCGTCTGTGGCACCATCAACTGGACAAAGCAAGAAAAGGAGGTTGGTTTCTGGTGACTATTTTCCGGCAGAGCTCCCCGAAGCCGCCGCCAAGAAGGTCCCCAAGATCAACACCAAGAGTGCTGAGGAGCAGTCTGCTCCGACAAGCCCTAGGTTTGTTCTGTTGAAGCAGATGCTCCCGACAAGTTTTTGTTCCGGCAAGCTTGCCGGGGAACATCAAGCTCCGGCTGAGCCACAAGTTCTCGCTGTAGAAGCGGATGTTCCCGCAGCAGCATATGTGCCTTTAGTCCTTGTTGTCGAGCCACATGCTCCAGCATGGGCGCAGCAGATTGTCCTTTTTCTTCAGACAGGAGAACTTCCCGAAGAGCAAGAAGAAGCGGAAAGAGTAGCCCGGCAGTCAAGTATGTACCAGTTTGTCAACGACACACTATACAGAAGGAGACTCAACAGTGTGAAATTGAAGTGTATTTCCCGGGAAGACGGACAAGAGCTGTTGGCGGAAATACATGGAGGCATATGTGGTCACCACATTGGCGCAAGAGCACTTGCCGGCAAAGCATTCCGGCAAGGTTTCTTTTGGCCGACAGCCCTCCAGGATGCAACTGCACAGGTAACCAAGTGTGAAGCGTGCCAGTTCCATTCCAAGCAAATACACCAGCCAGCTCAAGCTCTCCAAACGATCCCTTTATCCTGGCCATTTTCGGTCTGGGGGCTCGACATCCTCGGCCCCTTTCCCCGAGCTGTCGGGGGCTTTGAGTACTTGTACGTCACAATCGACAAGTTCACAAAGTGGCCGGAAGTGGAGGCAGTGAGGAAGGTGACAGCACAGTCAGCAGTCAAGTTCTTCAGGTCAATTGTCTGCCGTTTCGGAGTCCCTAACAGGATCATCACCGACAATGGCACGCAATTCACGAGCCGCACCTTCATGCAGTATGTCCAAGATCTTGGCGCCAAGGTTTGCTTCTCTTCTGTTGCTCATCCGAGAAGCAACGGTCAAGCGGAGAGGGCAAATACTGAAGTGTTGCGTGGGCTCAAGACCAGAACTTTCGACAGGCTGCACAAGTGCGGAAAAAACTGGATCAAGGAGCTGCCGGTGGTTCTTTGGTCGATCAGGACGACGCCAAATCGAGCCACTGGCCACACACCTTTCGCTCTAGTCTATGGAGCAGAGGCAGTTCTCCCCACGGAACTCGTATACGGATCGCCTCGAGTGCTCACTTATGATGAGCTTGAGCAAGAGCAGCTGCGACAAGATGACGCGCTGCTCCTTGAGGAAGATCGTCTTCAGGCTGCTGTACGAGCTACTCGATACCAGCAAGCTTTGTGTCGCTACCATAGCCGCAAAGTTAATGCTAGAAGTCTCGAGGAAGGCGATCTTGTTCTTCGGCGCGTTCAGTCCGCCAAGAATTCCAACAAGTTGACGCCGAAGTGGGAAGGCCCTTACTGGGTGAAACGAGTCACTAGGCCTGGCACTGTCCGCCTTGAGACCGAAGATGGCTTTCCGGTGAGCAACTCCTGGAACATCGAGCATCTTCGTAAGTTTTACCCGTAAGGCGCGGTTGCCGGAACCTGTTCCGGCAACCACCTTTTGTACAAGTCTTGCCGCTGTTGCATGTAATCCTTTGTACAAAGCCGGGCGCAGACCCCGTGCATAAATAAAACTCATGTGCTCCGCATATCTTGTCAATTTCATGCTTTCTATTATTTTGCATGTGTTATCTGACACTTTGTGCAGCACTTACCCCGGTAAGCAATAACGAGCCTTAAGGCTCCATATCTTTATTTTCTCTTCTTTCTTTTTCTCAAAAGGAAGGTTCCCTCGCCCACAAGTTTGCCGGGGGGGAGGAGGAGATAATGGTATGGACCAGGCGTCGTTCAAGAAAGTATCGCCGTGCCGGGACGCAAACGACAGAAAAGCTAAGTTGCCAAAGTTTGAGCAATCAGTTTTAAATTTTTTTTAGTTATCTTCCTGGAATGACCGTGCTTTGTATGGAAAACTTGTGCGCTGAGGAACCAACTCGTAGCTAGTTGCGCCCTTACTTTGTTTCGAGTCCGCTCAACAACTTAAGTGTGCTGCGACTAGTTGCGACAAGGTTTCTTGCCAGTAATAGCACCACCAGCAGGCTGCTGATGTTCCGCACTCAGCGCTCGCGGCAAGGGTGCCCGCACCGGCAAGTTCCCTAAAAGCGTAGGGTAAAAACATACAAAGGAAGGAATCAAGTAGAGGAAATAACATAGCGAATACTGCCCAAAATAAAGTTATATTACAAGGTAACTTGTCGCGGCTCTGATAAATTGTTCTCTCAAGATGATCAGCAGCGGCAAGAAAAGAAGGAAACGGGCGGCCTAATCTACACGGGCACCATCAACCCTCCTGACCTCATTTACCTTGTCCACAATGGGTGCGACAAGGTCCTTGAGCGCTTCCAGATCAGCGCCTGCCGGCAGCTTCTTGAGGACGTTGGTGAGGTTGAGGCCTGGGTTGCGGAAGGCCACCTTCACCAACACCTTTTCTAGAACTCTCGCGCAGATCGTGCGCGACTCGTCGGCCAGCTGCTTTGGGATCCGTTCCTGGAGTTGCTAGAGGGCCGTCGCCACGCCCTTGAAGAACAAAGTGAGCTTAGCGTTGGGCTGGAGATTCTCATCGGAGGAGTACCCGAAACCCTCCATTTCCAGCTGCGCCAGCTCCTCGTCGATGACTGCGGCGATGTTGACGAGGCCCTCTGTCCAGAGCTCCACAGTCTCCCTGAAGGTGTTCTGGGTTTCGGCGGCCCTCGTCAGCAGCGCCTCGTTGGCCTTGATCTCCTCCTTCACGGCCACCTCCCGCTCCTTGGCGCCGTCCAACGTCTTGGTCAAAGTAGCCAGCTTCAACTCAAGATCAGTGTTGGAGTCCTTGGCGGCGCTCAGCTCCCTGCCCTTCTCGAGGAGACGACCCTGCAGCTTGCCATGGGCGTGGGCGTCCTTCTCGCGCTCACGCTGGAGCGCGGCAAGCTCTTCATTCCTCGCCTTGAGATCGGCCTCCAGCTGCGTCGCCTTCGTCTCCAGCTCCTCCTTGGCGGCCTCAGCGGCTGCGGCAGCATCCTTTGCCTCCTCGAGAGCCCCGCCAAGTGTTTGCTCTCGCGCAACAAGCTCCTCCTCGTAGCTGTCCAGATTGACATTCCGCTGCGTCAGCTCACCTTCCCGCGTGGACAGCTCCTCGGCGGCAAGCCGCTGTTGCTATTCAACTTCAGCCTTCTCGAGAAGGAAGGCTTTCCGCCCCTCGACGAGCTGTGCCCGCTCCTCTGCAATTGACCGGAGAGCCTCCTGATTGCGTTCCCGGAGCTCCTCCGCGCGCTTCTTATTATCTGCTCCCGCCTGCGCGGCAAGCGCTTCCCGGGATTCCACTTTGGCTTGTCGGGCGCGGTAGAGCGACACCAGTTTCCGGAGCAGCAGCTCCTCCTCAGACTCGCCGCTGCTGCTGCTCGGCTCGTCAACCAGTGTCAGCCCAGTGGAGGTGAGCACTTCTCCATCAAAGGTCTCTGCTTCAACCGGCACCCTCGAGTTTGAAGCCCAGGGGAGCTTGATGAAGACACCGTCGCCGGCCTTCAAGTAGGCGCTGGGCTGGGGCTCTTCGGAGCCTGGCGCTGCATCAGCAGCGGAGGGATCAGC
This sequence comes from Triticum dicoccoides, assembly GCF_002162155.2. Lineage (NCBI taxonomy): Eukaryota > Viridiplantae > Streptophyta > Magnoliopsida > Poales > Poaceae > Triticum > Triticum dicoccoides. The sequence continues at coordinate 258,810,901 of NC_041391.1, forward strand.
GGTCGGCGTAGTGCCTTGTGCTCCTGCGGCCTCAGGGTCATCAGTGCGATCGCCGGACCCCTCGCCAGCTCCTGCGCCAGCAGCTTTGGCGGCCTCTTCGCCGGCAGGATCATCAGCGCTGGCCTCTTCTTCGGTGGCGGCGACATCGTCAGTGTTGCCGCGCGCGTTCTCCTTGCCGGTGGTCTCGGTATCCATCGGCTCCGTGGAGGGTGGATCTGAAGGCCGGAAGAGGGAGAAAAGTCAAGCAAATGTCCAAAAAAGAAAATCAGAAGAAGAACCCAAGGGAAGTTTCAGGCAAGAAGGATTACCTGTGCTGGGATCTACAGTCATGGTCTCCGCCAGCGGGGGATCGCTGGTGCTGCCCCTTGCCGGAGACTCCTCCCTTGCCGGGGACTTCTCCCTTGCTGGAGAACACTCCCTTGCCGGGGATCCTCCCTTGGCGGCGTAGTTGAAGCAGATAGCATCTCGGGGGCGGCTTCCGGTTGCTCCTGGTGAGGCTGTTCTGCTCCTACACAAATCAAGAGACAGATATCAGCAAATAAAGAGCACCCATGCGCGCCCAGCAACGGGAAGTAAACAGACACTTACGCTGGGGGCTGCGCTGGGGGCAGTTTCGGGGAGTAGTTGCCGGGTCCGGCAAGGTGGTCTCGGGCGCGCCCCCTGCTGTCGCGGTGGGCTCGTCCTCGATGACAATCACCGGAGCCTTGGCTCTCTTCGCCGCTCTCCGGGCCAGGGTCCTGAAAAGGAAGGGGTTCAGAGTAAAGCAAATCAGATGCAAGAACAAAAACAGCGAGGATTGAAGAACTACAAATAAAACAAAGAAGCTTACTCTTCTTCTTCCTCCTCGCCGGAGTGGTGGTCCGCGATGACCCCGCACCGGTTGCCGCGGCGGCGCGAGGCGCTCCCGCGGCAATAGTGCTTGTCGCAGCGGAGCGTGTCGCGTGGCGCGACGGCTGTTGACCCGTCTGCCGCCCTGCTACATCCCCGGCCTTGCGGAGACGCCTTCTTGGTGGAGCTGGGGGCTGCGCTGCGGGCTCCTCTTGCGGCAAGCTCCCTGGAGATGGTGGGCCGCTCGCACCCTCAGCGGGTTCGCTCGACTCGGGGTCACGCGCGGCAAGCTCTTCCTCGCTGTCAGGTCACTCTCGCTCAGCAAGGCTTGCCGCCTCTGCTGCCTCTGCCTCCTCCACAGCGAACCCAAACTCGCCCGCGGCAGCGGCTGCCGCCGCCTCTTCCGCCCTGGTGGCGATGCGCTGCATCTCCTCCTCGGTGGTGTTGCGGGTGAGGCTCTTCTGTTCGTCGGCGCGGACAGCCACCTCCGCCAAGCTGTCGAAGAACTACTGCACAACGTCGTCCGCAGGCTCCTGCCAAGTGGGGACGATCCCATGGGAGTCGCACTGCGGCATCATTGCACAGATGCGGTCGAGCGAAGAACTATTGCACAGCGGAACGACACCTGCCGGCAACCTGAACCATTCGGGATGCTGAGGGTCGTGCTTGAACAACTCCTTGAGCATCGCATCCAGCTCCAGCACAGTGAAATTGAAGTTGAGGCCCAGGCGCAGCCTCATGATATCCGCCGGACCCCCGAATTCCCAGGCGGGTCTCCTCCTCTCTTGCAGGGGGGCGATGCAGCGGCGAAGAAAATCCGCACCAATAGCGCCTACAGTGAGCCTGGCAAGCCTGAGACGCAAGATCTGGGTGGTGGCGATCTTCAGCTTGTCGTCGTCCGCGGCCAGGGCGCTCCAATCGCCACCACCCACTACTAGGGATTGGCGTAGGGTGGTGAATGGCTGTGGGTTCTCCTCGATGATCCAGCACCATTCTGCTCTCCACTCTTCCCATTTGCTGCGGAGCTCCCCCTCCAGATACGTCTCCTTCTTGCCGGCTCTCGAGATCCAGGCGATCCCGCCGGATAAGGGCTATCCTCTCTCGACCCGAGGCATGAAGTAGTGACGGAAGATAGCTACATTTGGGTGGACTCCGACAAAGTTTTCGCAGAGATGTGCGAAAACCGCCATGGTCAGGACAACATTGGGGGTGAAATCAAGGAGGTGGAACCCGTAGATGTTCATGATATCGCAGAAGAACTCAGAGAAGGGCGGGCAGAGCCCGCAGTAGAAGAATAGCACAAAGAAGGGGTATCCGTTTGGAGCCCGTTTCGAAGCGGCGGCAGAGAATACCTTCGTGCGCGGATGCGCTCGCGTCTCCGTCGACCAGAAGAGATAGTACCATTCCCTCAGCTCCGCTGCGGCGAGCTCAGAGGGGAAAGTTGCCCGCTCCTTTCGCAGTGCCTCAAGCCGCAGGGCCTCGGCCGATTTCACGCCCTTCCCGGTTTTCGGAGCCATGGCGAAGGAGGTGTGGGAGATCGAAGGCGTTGGTGGCGACGGCGGCGACGGGGGGCGGAGCGCTACTCTCTTTCGGCTTTGGAAGCGGAGGGAAGCGGCGGAGATTTCTGAGATTGGAACCGCAAATGGCGAAGATGGGGGAACCGCCCCTGTTTCCCCTGCTTATAAAGAGGAGGAGGCGAACGTTATGCTTTTTCCGAATAAAGAACCACCCACGATCTCTCCCACGACGCCGCATTCGACGCGTGCCGTTAAGGGAGAGCGCGGTGGATACGGAGTCAAATACGGCGTGACCCAGGCCGCGCGCGCCCGTGCCCTGTTTTGGGCCTGGCCCAACAGCGCTCGGTGTACTAGAGTAAGGGGTACCCTAGTATCCCGAACTTGTGCACGGGCAGTCGCAGCACCCCGCGGCAAGGCTTGCCGGGTGACCGCCAAGGTCCTCCGTTGGTTCCTTTGGAGCCATTCAAGAACAAAGTGTTTAAGCCGAGAAGACAAAGCCCCGGCAAGAGGAGCTTGCCAGGAAGGTCAAGGCCCCGGCAAGAGGAGCTTGCTGGGAAGGCCAACCAAGGCACTTCAAGGAACTTGCCGCAGCGCGCCTCGCGTCCTAGCAAGGCCCGGCGAGCAACAAGCTTCCGGACGCGACAAAGACAACGACCGCGGCAAGGCGCTTGCCGCGGCGAGGCTACCACTCTGTACCCACGGTCCAGCACATCCAGCCACGTGTCACACTAAGACCTTCCCAGGCGCGCGTGGCAAGAGGCTGTGCAGCTAAGCGGTGCGAGGTGGCGAGCGGAGATGACGAGATGGCATCGTGGCGAACGGTGGCGCCCCTAATGGTCACTTTTCTGCACTGTTTGGGCGACGTAGACGGGCATTTAATGCTTTTGTCCCCTGCCGTCAGGGTTAGGTACGATGCACTGTAGAGGTAGCTGTACCAACCGCAACTCTTTATACACTTTTGCCTTTGCCTGCGTTGCCACGCGTCGGTGACCCCTTGAGCATATAAAAGGAGGCCCATGCGCAACGTAGAAGGGGTTCGAAGCATTCAAAACTAGAACACACTCACACTCTCAAGCAAGAACGCAATACAATCACAAAGCAGCAGTAGGAGTATTATCTCTCCGAAGAGCTCCGAAGCTGGGTAAAATTGCTCGTGTGTTTCGCCTCGATCTGCTCTTCGTGCGATCTCCGCCCCCCGCCGGAGCGAAAGGGACCCCTGTCCCATAGGTGTTCGTTTCCCACGACAGGTTTGACCTGGGCTGGCGCCTTTGACCTGCTGACGTCACCCTGACGCAACGCTGACGCATTAATTCAATTACTGGAATTATTCTTATACAGGAAATTCCAGAAAATAGTCAAAACTTCTAAAAATCATAGAAAATCAACCATAACTCCAAATGAAAAAATTTATATATGAAAAATGATCAGAAAAATCCAATCTATCCATCTGTAGCATTTTCATGAATGTTAGAACAACTTATAGCTGCTGTTTAGGACAAATCATATTAATGGCATTTAAACCATCACATATGGAGTTTGAATTTGAATCTTTGATTCAAACCAACTTCATTTAACTTGTTGCAAGTTGCATTAGCTCAAAACACAACATATTGCCATGTCATGATCATGCATCATATTGTGCATTGCATTGATTGTGTTCTTTCTCTGTTGCCGGTGTTTGTCCCCTCTCAGTAGATGACGTATCGACGATGAGTTCGGTGACACCGATGAAGAACTATATTATCTTCAGAAGTGCCAGGCAAGCAAAACCCCCTTGTTCATTCCGATACAATCCCACTCTCTTGCTCCTGCTCTCTTTTACTGCATTAGGACAACAACGATTCATCTGTTACTTGCTGCGGTAGCTGAACCCCTTTATCCTCTGCAGGACCTGTCATTGCCACAGTAAATAGATGAAACCCACTAGCATGAGTAGGAGTTGTTTGGGCCCTGATGTGCCTACTCATTCATGCTTGTTTGTCATGCCTGCTATTGCTTAGAGTTGTGTCAGGTCTGATTCATCTGCGATGAATCAGAGGTGTGTGAACATGTCCTACTATGTGTGAGCTAAGTGTGTGAACATGATTTGGTAAAGGTAGCGGTGAGAGGCCATGTAGGAGTACATGGTGGGTTGTCTCACTGAAGCCGTCCTCAGGAACTGAGTTCTGTGTTTGTGATCCATGAAACAGATACTACCACGCATTGGGCCCGAAACCAATGGACCCTCTCGGCTTCTTAATCACCCTCGTTCTCTGTCCAGGAGTTGCAACTAGTTTATGGTGTTTGTAGGATATGTGTTGGAGGCCGTGTGTAGCGCTGACCCTAGGGGTGGGCTATGATGCGGTAGATACACTGTGGCCCGGTGTACCGAGCGCCCGTTAGGTGTCACGGGAACCCTGCCCACATCGTTTGGGGCTGTGAGCGAAACCCCGGCCGGATCTCCTCGTGGATGGAACCCGAATAGGCGATAAACCTGGACTAGAGACTTGAGTGTTTAGGTAGGTCGTGGTCTACCGCTTGAAGGTTGAAGGTTGCTGAGTACATGTCGTGTAAACGGCGGTAAGTGGTGAGAGCGTGTGTGAAGAAGTACACCCCTACAGGGTTAACATCATCTATTCGAATAGCCGTGTCCGCGGTAAAGGACTTCTGGGTTGCCTGTACAGTTCATAGACAAGTGAAAGTGGATACTCTAACATACGCAAGATAAGCGTGAGTGCTATGGGTGGCGTTCTCGTAGGGAGACGGGAGCGGATCCATAGTGGTGTATTGATATGGTGAATATGTGGACTCGTGTGCGCCACCTCAAAAGAGTTACTTGCAGTAGTAGTTCAGGATAGCCACCAAGTCAAAGCTGTCTTGCTGCAGTTAAACCCCACCATCCCTTTGTTGATAATGATGCATATGTAGTTAGTTCTGATGTAACTCTTGCTGGGTACATTTGTACTCACGTTTGCCTATTTTATGTTTTTGCAGAGAGACTTCGGTCTCGTTAGTAATTCCGCGTGGACTTCGACGTTTAGCTTGATACCTCAGCTACGATCTTGTGCCCTCGGCAGGATCTGGTAGATAGTCAGGCTTCTAAGCCTTTTTCATTTGTAGATGTCTGTACTCAGACATGTTAGCTTCCGCTTGTGCTTTGACTTGTATGCTCTGAATGTTGGATCGTGAGACCCATGTTTGTAATATCTCGCTCCTCGGAGCCTAATGAATAAATACTTGTGTTGTAGAGTCATGTTGTGATGCCATGTTGTATTGCACATATCGAGCATATTGTGTGTATGTTATTGAAATGCTTGGTATGTGTGGGATCTAACTATCTAGTTGTTTATCCTTGGTTGCCTCTCTTACCGGGAAATGTCTCCTAGTGCTTCCACTGAGCCCTGGTAGCTTGCTACTGCTCCGGAACACTTAGGCTGGCCGGCATGTGTCCTTCTTCGTTCCTGTGTCTGTCCCTTCGGGGAAATGTCACGGGATGAATACCGGAGTCCTGTTAGCCCGCTACAGCCCAGTGCTACAGCCCGGATTCACTCGCTGATGACCGACACGTTCGATGCTGGGTCATGGATGCCTGTCCCTGTAAGTCTGTGCCACTTTGGGTTTACGACTAGCCATGTCAGCCCGGGCTCCTTATCATATGGATGCTAGCGACACTATCGTATACGTGTGACAAAAGGAGCAAACGGTCCCGGGCAAAGGTAAGGCGACACCCGTGGGAATACCGTGCGTGAGGCCGCAAAGTGATATGAGGTGTTACATGCTAGATCGATGTGGCATTGAGTCGGGGTCCTGACAGTAGGTGCCTTGTTACTACAAGCGAAAAAAATACTTCCTCCTAATTGTTTGACAACTAGGTCCCACGCCATTGTCAATGTAGTCAATAAACAAGAAAATTACACAATGAGCAGATAACACCAGGGACCCAGCAGCTCGCCCAGTTGTTTTTAAGTTTCACAGACTGAGCTCAACTGCGCGTTGTACGGGGGCTGTGGCCCGTCTATCCCACGCTTAAGCTTTTATTAAGCACATGACGAGCCCAGTTGATATATTTTTTCTTTCTAAAATTGGCTAGCCCAGTTCTTTTTTTGGGGAATACCAAAACCGAGGCCTACTTGCTTTTGTCAGCACTGCTAGGCTGCAAATCTTTCAAGATGAGCAGGGATGTAAGTAGTAAGAAATGGGCTTCCCCATAAAATGGTCTATAAGTTGTAAGAAATGGGCTGTAAATTTTTAAACCAAAGCCAACCGGCAATTGCATTAAAATATCATTTTTCAGGATTTATCTACTCTCTACTCTTATAAAAACCCCAAAGCCAACTGGCAATTACATTAAAATATCATCTTTTCTCCCACAAGATAAACTACTCATACAAATGCATCTTCATGTTCCGTGCAACGAACGGGCATCTTGCTAGTTAAGATTCTAAATTTCATTCAGTTTTTTGCAGAGAACTGTTTTCTGAATTTTACTTTAATAAAAAAAATTGAAAATTATTTTTAACGTGACTCGAAATTTCATGATTAAAAGAGTTTGGACCCCATCGAGATATGCAAAATTTTGTTGAATTTTTTAGAAGTGCCAAGAATATATGGTCTGTAATGCTAATAAAAAGAATATGGGCTTCAAATAGCCTTAAGAATTAGCAAATGGGCTGTAAATTATTGAAAATAATGGCTAATGGGTTGTATGCTGTTTTCCATAGATTTGGAGGCTGACTTCTGGGCCTACTAGGTTGACGATGATGCTGTGTTATTTTTTTTACGCGCACGCAAGGCTTTGTCAACTTAGTGAACACACAACAGTGATTGTTGGATGTCCATCCAACAGCCGCCGTGCTTCTTCAATCTCTAATCGCTCCAGCCGCCCAAATCAGCGCCGGCAGGACTGCCTGCTCCCTCCTCCCGTGGTTGGCTGTGCTGCTGCCAGGACATCCCTCTAACCACCCACACATCCTGTTATTTTCCGGCGACGTCAGCCTCACCCCGCAGCAGACCAGTCAACGCTTGTACTCCCCTCAACGTGGGCATCCGCTGCGGTGGCTTCGCCGGCTCCGGGTGGTTCTCTTCCTGGGCCTCGCCCTTGTCCACCGCGTTTGTGCTATCGGCGCGGCGTGGTCAACATGGTCAATAATCAACAGCCATCAGAAGAGGCTGACAGTAGGGGCCCACACAGGGAAATGCCTCCTTATTACGCGCAAAATAATGATTCCTCCACCTGATAGCTGGGACCCACCGGAAGGGCCTTTGTATTTCGCGAAAAAAAGTTCCCCCCGCTGTCAGCTCGGACTCACTGGAAGTGCCTCCTTATTACGCACAAAAAAATGAATACTCCCCCTGCTAGCTGGGACTCACCTTGGTGGGAGGCTTACTTGTGGGCCTAGTAAGTTGACGGGGACGGAGGGCTTTGTCAACTTAGTCAATATGGACGATTCTAGCTCCAGTGACCGTACGTGTCCATCCAACAGCCGTAGTGCTTCTTCAACCTCTGGTCTTCGTGCTCCAGCCGCCCAAAGCAGCACTAGTCGTGCCGCATGATCCTGCCTCCCGTGGCCGGCTGTGATGCCGCCGAGGCCTCACCGCCCCATACTACTCCCATCGCTGGCCAGGCCATCCCTCTACTCACCCACACCCCCTGTTATTCTACAGCGACGGCAGCCTCACACCGCAGCCGAACCAGTGAACCCTCGTACTCCTCTTCGCGTGGGCGTCCACTGATGCGTGTTCCGCGGCTCCGCGTCATCCCCTTCCTAGGCCTCGCCGTTGTCCACTGCCGTGGTGCTCTCGGCATGGCGTGGTCAGTGTGGTCAATGACCGACTTCCATCAGAAGAGTATTGTACGTGGAAAAGCTGACAGCCGGGTCCACGGCAGCCGCAAAGAAGTGCCTCCTTATTATGTGCAAAATAATTATTCCCCCACCTGACAGCAGGGACCCATCGGACAGGCCACCGTATTTCATGAAAAAACGATTCGCCCCTTGACTGCTAGGACCCAACAGCTACATCTTCACACACAGGGAAGTGCGCCCGGGCAACAAAAAAATGATTCGCCCCCCTAACTACCGGGACCCACCAGCTACGTCTTCACACGCAAGGAAGTGCCTGACAGTCGGGACCCACCTGGTCGAAGCGTATATAGCGTTGTCATTCTGGTCGCGAACTTGTACATACTATTGGAAATATGCCCTAGAGGCAATAATAAAATGGTTATTATTGTATTTCCTTGTTCATGATAATTGTCTATTGTTCATGCTATAATTGTATTAACTGGAAACCGTAATACATGTGTGAATACATAGACCACAACATGTCCCTAGTGAGCCTCTAGTTGACTGGATCATTGATCAATAGATGGTTATGGTTTCCTGACCATGGACATAGGATGTCATTGATAACATGGTCACATCACTAGGAGAATGATGTGATGGACAAGACCCAATCCTAAGCATAGCAGAAGATCGTGTTGTTCGTTTGCTAAAAGCTTTTCTAATGTCAAGTATCATTTCCTTAGACCATGTGATTGTGCAACTCCCAGATACCGTAGGAATGCTTTGGGTGTGCCAAACGTCACAACATAACTGGGTGGCTATAAAAGTGCACTACGGGTATCTCCGAAAGTGTCTGTTCGGTTGGCACAAATCGAGACTGGGATTTAACACTCCGTGTGACGGAGAGGCATCTATGGGCCCACTCGGTAATGCATCATCATAATGAGCTCAATGTGACTAAGGAGTTAGACGGGATCATGCATTACGGAACGAGTAAAGAGACTTGCCGGTAACGAGATTGAACGAGGTATTGGGATACCAACGATCGAATCTCGGGCAAGTAACATACCGATTGACAAAGGGAATTGTATACGGGATTGATTGAATTCCCAACATCGTGGTTCATCCGATGAGATCTTCGTGGAACATGTGGGACCCAATATGGGTATCCAGATCCCGCTATTGGTTATTGGCCGGAGAGATGTCTCGGTCATGTCTGCATGGTTCCCGAACCCGTAGGGTCTACACACTTAAGGTTCGGTGACGCTAGAGTTGTTATGGGAAATAGTATGTGGTTACCAAATGTTGTTCAAAGTCCCGGATGAGATCTCAGATGTCATGAGGAGTTCTGGAATGGTCCGTAGGTAAATATTTATATATGGGAAGTCCTATTTTGGCCACTGGAAAATGTTCGGGATTTTTCGGTATTGTACCAAGAAGGTTCTAGAAGGTTCCGGAGTGGGGCCCACCTGCGTGGGGGGACCCACATGAACGTGGGTAGTGGGGCCCAGGCCCCACACCCCTGGTCAAGGCGCACCAAGATCCCCCCTTAGAAGGAATAAGATCATATCCCGAAAGGATAAGATCAAGATCCCTAAAAAGGGGGATAACAACCGGTGGGGAAGGAAATGATGGGATTTCTTTCCTCCCACCTTTGCCAACGCAGAATGGACATGGAGGGCAAGAAGCTAGCCCCCTCCACCCCTATATATAGTGGGGAGGCGCATGGGAGCTTCACCCCTTTCCCCTCGAGTAGCCCTCCCACTCTCCAACTCCACCTCCTCCACCCCTATGTGCGACCAAAGTAACCTTGGAAATTTAGAGCAAGCACCTTGATGGGAGAATAAGATAGGGCATCTTCCTATGACTCCTCCACTAGGGAGCTACATTGACTTAGCTCTCCCTCTAGCTCAGAATCACTGTTAGGATCATATTCTGAGCATGAATCTTTAGGTGGAGAGCATTTGCATTGCATTGCATCCAGACTTGATTTTAGTACCTTAATGCCAAGTTTGACAGCCATGGCATTGTTCTGCTTTATTCTTTTCATGCGCACAAGCTCATAATCATTATGATGTTGTTCAGAATCTGAGATTCATAAAAACATAAAAAGTAGTGAGATTATCTATGCAATGCATTGCGGATTCAACTCGAACAGTGTCTCCCCATAAACCCCTGCATATGCAAAGTTCACCCCCCCCCCAACTGTGCTGACCAGACCACACACAGAAATACAAACCCCTTATGTCTCTATAACAAGGAGACACACATTTCAAAACTTAAGTAGGAACATTAGAATCAGATGAAATTCGTATTTGAACAAATAAACTAAGCAATTATGAGTGGCATAATGTTTAGCTTCAAGGGTGGAGTGTTGGTAGTGCGACACAAAGCAAGTAGGCAAATTGTATTCCATGTAAAAGATCGAAACCTATGTAAGCTGGAAATGACACTTTCTTTCTATACAATGCAGTGTTCGTTGCCCACACATGATGGAAGAGATCACATAGAGAAACACTATTCACTCATGTCTACGGTTCCAGTATTTAGAAACAGGGTGGTCCACCCTAAAAGAATATTGACATCAAATATGACAAGGCAAGCATAGATGTAGTGAATCAATCATTTACTTGTGAGCTTACTAGGACAAGTATGCAAAATTGTAACTCCAGTAAGAGACCGTCCAAAATCGGAATGAAGAAGTTTGTCTAGCACTTATTGTTTGCAACTAATCGACGTGAATAATTGGATATTAGATCGAATGAGTAAGAAAGACAAGTAAAATTGTCAACAAACCTGGCTTGCAGTAGTAATCTAGGTCAATGTTATTACGACCAACAATCCAAAATGACTAGTGTCAATTCCATGGGCCGGAATTTTGAAAACACTGCGAACTTTAGAGGTACTAAAGATTACCGAAATACATCTGAACCATTAAGTGTAGGGAGCACTGAGCACACAACAAACCCTAATGATAGTCCTACCTAATGAGTAATGAATCAATTAGAAAATGGGTGATGAGGAGTGCCTGCTGAGTGTTGAGGATGTATCTCAGGATAAATCGGGTTGGCTTGGTGGGTGCTGCACGCCGGAGCCCTGAATGGACTAGGAAAGTAGGCACGGTAGTGCACCCAGGCAGCGGTGACGCTGTTGGGCGAGCGGCTCTTGACCTCCTGTTAGTCCGGCGTCTCCTCCAAGGGTCATGCCGTCCGGGGACGGCAACTTGCCGGCGAGGCAGGCGGCTGGGGCGAGTAGAGATCGGAAGCACGCAGCAGAACTGAGGGGAATCGGGGCCTGGGATGACCCAAAATCCCAGGGTGGGCCGGCCCACCATGGGCACCCTATAGAGATACACACCCGAGCGGCGAACATGCATTTTTGAAACTAATTTTGGAGCATTTAGCTGACCAATTAAACGACTCTGTTTTAATAATATCATATTCGTATTTGAACAACTAAGCTTCTTTAGCTTGATGGGTGGAGCCGTGTTATTATGACATCAAGCACGTATTCTAATCATATAGTGATCATAAATGGGGGAAACTCTAAGCATATTTTTTTAGCAAAAGAGGGTTTCCCCTCCGATTTCTAATAAAGAAACCACCACGGAAGCAACATGATCAATTAAACCCTAAGCATGATCAATTAAACCATATTAAGACTGTACCATGGCATATTTAAAGCTGCAAACCGGAGAAATAATAATTAGCATACATTGTTAGCTTCGAACTAAGAACTAAATTCTAAGAGATTAAAAGAAAGTAGAGTAACCAAGTTAAGATCTATTTTCTGATTGAATTCAAAAAGTTGAGGAGATATGAAGTAGAACCTCTCTTGCGGCGCCGTGTAGGCATCTGGGGTGCGATGGCTATCGGTGGTGTTGAAGCAGATCTGCGACGGTATACGGGTGCATCTGGGGAACAGAAGGTCGTGTGAGCGACCTCGGCAAACAGGACGACGGCGCCAATGAAGCGAAAGGACGCGATGCAAGGCTATTGGTTCATCGCCGTGGATGAGGAACGTCCATCTCTAGCAGTGGACGACCCGGTCTTGCTAGGCGCTCCGGCATGGTGGAGGATGGTTGTAACGCCCCGAATCCGATGGGCCAGGTGTCTTTCAATTATTCACGTCGTTGCCATGTCATTTGCTTGCGTGTTGCATTTTGCCATGTCATCATCTGCATTTCATCTGCATGTTTTTGAAAACTTGCATCCGTCTGGGTCCTCCCGGTTCTCTCCGTTGTCCGTTCTGAGCACAGACACACTCGCCTGCGCCCGCGGCATCTCCAAAATATTATTTTATAAGTGGCATAAAAATGTTCACGGAAAGGGATGAAAGTTGGCGTGCGGTCTTATTATAGTGTAGGTAGACCGCCTGTCAAATTTTGTCGCATTCGGAGTCTGTTTGATAGCCCAACCGTTAAATGTACAACCGCGATATAGCCGGTGTATTCGTCAGATGTTTTTGGTCTCCGAAAACGGTTGTCGGGCTGCACTCCTTCCCTCTCATCTCAGCCTACCCCATCCACACAGCCCATCTAACCCGGCTTAAACCCCCTCCGACAAGTAATGTTGGATCATCATCGGAGGGTCCGAAACCCCTCAAACACCCCCAAACCCTAATCCATAAACCTCCCTGCTATATGTAGCAGCCTCCCTGAGGGAGTCCTGGACTAGGGGGTGTCCGGATAGCCGAACTATCATCATTGGCCGGACTCCAAGACTATGAAGATAGAAGATTAAAGACTTCGTCCCGTGTCCGAATCGGACTTTCCTTGGCGTGGAAGGCAAGCTTGGCAATACGGATATGTAGATCTCCTATCATTGTAACCGACTCTATGTAACCCTAGCCCTCTCCGGTGTCTATATAAACCAGAGGGTTTTAGTCCACAGGACGAACAACAATCATACCATAGGCTAGCTTCTAGGGTTTAGCCTCCTTGATCTCGTGGTAGATCTACTCTTGTAGTACCCATATCATCAATATCAATGAAGCAGGAGTAGGGTTTTACCTCCATCGAGAGGGCCCGAACCTGGGTAAAAACATCGTGTCCCTTGTCTCCTGTTACCATCCGCCTAGACACACAGTTCGGGACCCCCTACCCGAGATCCGCCGGTTTTGACACCAACATTGGTGCTTTCATTGAGAGTTCCTCTATGCCGTCGCAATCAGAAAGGATGCCTCGTCCCGTCCTTAAAGACGGTACCGTTACCAAAGGAGCTTTGGCCACTAGCCAAACTATCCGGCTAGGTGGTTTTCTTATGACCGCCTGTTTGGTCGCCGCGCCGACGATGACCTCTCGGGTCATCAAAAGTGATCTTCACGTCAACTCGGAACTCGCCGAGCAGCTAGATCCGATGAAGCTCTCTTCTGTAAATGAGCTCTTGGATCGCATCGCCGCCCTGGGAGTCACTACAGTCTACGATCAGATTGGGCCTAAAATCGATCTTAGAGAGATCAACTCTCCCCAGGCTACCCACCACGTTGCTGTGGTGGATTAATAGCACGACGACTCTTCTTCTACATTAAGGACGAGCTATGTCCGAATTCCCGACCCCTCCATGCCGGATTCCCTCGGAGGGACAGACGTCAAATAAGCACTGAACCTAAAGTCAGGTAGCAGGCCAGATTCGTTGGACAACATCCAGCAATCCAAGCTTCCAAGTTCGGAAACTTTTTAGCCCTTGAGTCTTAGATTGGACGGGGTTCCGAATTTAATTCCACCCGCCCACCCAAACACAAGCGATCAATCTCGAATCCGGCAAGAGCCCGCTGAAACAATACGTCATTACTGGGCCAGATTCCTCCTGGTTATGGACAGGATAAAGGACTGCCGTGAGGAAAGCGCAATTTCAATCTTCTACAACAATTGCACGGACAAGGGAATCATGAACGCCATAAGTCGTCGCGAAATTACACGCTTCGCCGACTTGGCATCCATAGTACGAAAGTACTGTGCGATGGAGAGTGCCTGGAAAACCGAAACCAAATTTTGGGACAATCCGGCTCCGAACACAACCCTAGTCCGAAATAAAAGGGTGCATCATATTCAGGCACCTGGGTTAAAACCAAAAATCAAAAAGCCCCTAAAGGGCACGGAACCGTATTGGAGGGATGGCTCAGCAGACCCTATAAAATCCATAGTACAGAGGGCGCCACTCCAACACATAGCCGTCGGGCATGTTGGATACTACGGCAGGTGGCCAATAGTGGCGAAGAGCTTCTAGCCCCAGAGAACCAGCCCATCAGTACCAGTACGGTATTAACAGTCTTCGAGACTTCCGCATGAAATAATATGCGGAAACGAACACTCCGCAGCCTCGCCCAAGTCTACCAAGTAGCAACAATAAATCCATGGAGCGACACGGCTATTACCTTTAACGCTAGTGACGAACCTAAATTCCGAACAGCCCGAGCACAACCTCAGTCCAATAGTGAACGCTTCACCGAAGTCATGGATGGCGGCAGCAGATTAAACCTCATCTACGAGGAAACCCTTCAAAAAATGGAAATAGACTGGAGCCGCATTGAGCGAAGCAGCACAACCTTTAGAGGAATAATCCCTAGTCGGGAAGCACGCTGCATAGGAAAAATTACACTGGATGTGGTGTTCGGCTCGCCGGACAATTATAGGTCCGAGGAGGTCACGCTCCAAGTGGCCCCGTTCAGCAGCGGATATCACGCTTTATTAGGGCAAGAGGCATTCACAATTTTTCAAGCTATACCCCATTACGGGTACATGAAGCTCAAAATGCCCAGGCCCAACGGAATCATCACTCTTGTCAATGATCCGGACATAGCCCTAGAGGCACTATCCGAAGCCCTAGCGGCTGAGGAACTCACTACGCTGCGCTCCACGGAGAATAGGGACGATGTGATACGCGATAAGAGATCCAAGTCCACCTCTTTTAAGCCAGCGGACGAAATAGTCAAATTCCAAGTCCATCCAACGGACCCCACAAAGACGGCCTCCATTGGTTCACAATTAAACCCTGATGTAGATGCCGCACTACGAGAATTCCTTCGGGAAAATTGGGACATCTATGCCTGGCACCCTTCAGACATGCCAGTAATCCCACTGAGGTTGGCAGAGCACAGCCTAAATATCCCAGAAGGATTCAAGCCAGTCAAACAGGCTCTTCGGTGATTTTCCGAACCCAAAAGACAGGCAATGTGAGAGGAGCTAGCCAAACTATTAGAAGCCGGATTCATTAGAGACATAAAACATCCGGACTGGCTAGCAAACCTAGTAATGGTACCAAAGAAGGACAAATCTTGGCGCCTGTGTGTCGACTTCAAGGACCTTAATAAGGCTTGTCCAAAGGATCCTTTCCCACTTCCCCGCATCGATCAAATCATCGATGCTACCGCAGGGGATTCATTGTGCTTCCTCAATGCATACTCCGGCTACCATCAAATCTAGATGGCGGAGCCACACCAAGCCGCAATGGCATTCATCACTCCATACGGACCATTCTGCTTCAACACAATGCCCTTCGGGCTCAAAAACGCCAGCACAACATATCAGCGCATGATTCAGACATGTCTGGCAACCCAGATCGGCAAAACAGTGGAGGCATACGTAGATGATGTGGTCGTCAAGTCTAAACACGTCAAAACTCTAGTAGACGATTTGAGGCTCACATTTGACAACCTTCGAGCATATGACATTAAGCTCAACCCGGAAAAATGCGTTTTCGGCGTACCAGCCGGAAAGCTCTTGGGCTTCATTGTATCCGGTAGAGGAATTGAAGCAAACCCAGCCAAGATCCGAGCTCTGTCACAATTGGATATCCCAAAAGACCTCAAACAAATACAAAAATTGACTGGATGCCTGGCGGCTCTAAGCCGCTTCATCTCCTGCTTGGGAGAAAAGGCATTACCCCTTTATCGCCTCCTCCAGCGCACCGAACACTTCTAATGGACGGATGCCGCCACGGCCATACTCGAAGAAATAAAGGACATATTGGCAACAAATCCGGTCCTGGCCGCGCCCAACTTGGGCGAACCAATGTTATTATATATCGCGGCAACACATCAAGTTGTAAGCGCGGTGCTCGTCGTCGAACGAGAAACGGAAGGACACAAATTCCCTCTTCAAAAACCAGTGTACTACGTATCCACTGTTCTAACTCCATGCAAGTCCCGGTATCCACATTATCAAAAGATAGCATACGCGGTGTTCATGGCATCCCGGAAGCTGCGACACTACTTTCAAGAGATTGCAAAATGGGCCATTGAGCTCCTACCATTCGACATAACCTACAAACCACGCCGAGCTATCAAGTCGCATGTTTTGGCCGACTTCATCGCTGAATGGACCGAAGCCGAACTCCCTAAAGAGTACGGTGCATACTCCAATTGGATCATGCACTTCGACGGCTCCAAAATGTTGGCGGCCTGGGGGCTGGCGTCGTCCTGACGTCCCCAACCGGAGACACAGTCCAATACATACTCCAGATAATGTACACGGACTCCAACAATGCAGTTGAATACGAGGCCCTTCTACATGGTTTCCGGATGGCAATCTCCATGGGCATTCAACGCCTAGAGGTCCACGGGGATTCAAACCTCGTAATATCCCAAATAAATGGAGACTTTGACGCCAAGGATCCGGAAATGGCAGCCTACCGTAACGCCGTCTTCAAAATGTCAGCTCAGTTCGAAGGACTCGAATTCCACCATATAGCCCGGGACAATAACCAGGCGGCCGACATGTTGGCACGCATCGGCGCAAAGTGCGACGCCGTCCCTCCCAACATCTTCCTGGAGCGGCTTTTCAAGCCATCTGTATTATGGGAAGGGGAGTCCGGAAACAACAACCCGGAACCAACCGCACCGCCCAACACCGAACACTCTGACACAATCAGTGGCTCTGCCAATGAAATAACACCTTCAGCGCACAAAATAATGGCAGTCATCGCCCCGTGGACGGAGCCATTCCTAGCCTACTTAATTAGGCAGGAACTTCTCGAAGACCAAAACGAGGCCCGCTGCATAGTACGGCGATCTAAAGCCTACAAGGTCCATGAGAGAGAGCTTTATAAGAAAAGCACAACCGGAGTCCTTCAAAGGTGCATCTCCGAAGAGGAAGGGCGAAATCTTCTGGCTGAAATTCACACCGGACTCGGCGGGCACCATGCCGCAGCCCGGGCCCTTGTAGACAAGGCCTTCTGTACAGGATTTTATTGGCCGACGGCCCGGGCAGATGCTCAGGACTTAGTCCAACGATGCGTCGATTGCCAGCTCTTTGCTAATCAAAGCCACATGCCACCCACCGCCCTCAAAACTATACCCATCACCTGGCCGTTCGCGGTCTGGGGGCTTGACATGGTTGGACCCCTTAAAGGAGGAACCCACAAGCAAAAATACCTACTGGTCATGGTGGATAAATTCACCAAATGGATAGAGGCCAAGCCAGTTAAAACGGCCAAATCCGGACCTATGATAGACTTCATATCTGGGGTAGTACACCGTTACAGCGTCCCCCATAGCATCATCACTGATAACGGCACGAACTTCACGGCCGACGAGGTTAAACTCTGGTGCAAAAACATGGGCATCAAGATCGACTACACTTCAGTCTATCACCTTCAAACTAACGGTCAAGTCGAACGAGCAAATGGTCTAATCATGAGCGGCATCAAACCCAGACTAGTGCGGTCCCTTAAGGAATCTAACACGCACTGGGTAGAGGATATCGACTCTGTACTCTGGGGGCTGCGGACCACGCCAAACCGCACTACTGTATTCACACCATTTTTTATGGTATACGGCGCAGAGGCGGTTTTGCCCTGCAACATAATTCATGACTCACCTCGCGTGCGCATGTACGAAGAAAGATAAGCCGAGCTGGATCGGCAGGACAGTTTGAACGCCTTAGAAGAGGAGCGTGACATGGCAACATCTCGTTCCGCATACTATCAACAGCAGGCTCGAAGATATCAAAGCAGAGAAGTATGGGCCAAAACTTACAATGTTGGCGAACTAGTTCTACGCCTTCCGGACAAGAAAAAGGACAAGCTCAAGCCCAAATGGGAAGGTCCCTTCATCATTGACCAGGTCCTGACCGTCGAAGCGTATCATCTGCAAATGCATCGTATAACCGACTCGAGCCAAATCCATGGAACACAGCCCGTCTCCGTAGATTGTACGCCTAGCGTCGGACTCTGAGTTCGTCTCCCTCCCCTGTCTATATTTTATACTTTAACTGTCTTTTATTTTCCCTCTCTCTCTCTTTTTTCCCTTTTTTTCTTCTCTCACAGGCCTTCGGTGGCTCGCCTGCGCATTGTTCGCACACACTTGACGTGATATCCGCACTCATTATACCTGGGGGCTTCTTTTACAGAAGCTTATTTATACTGGCCTTATACCCAACACATGTGTCACACTTCCGCATGTGCCTTTTGTTCACCATTATATGCATCGATATGACTTAAGTTTTGGCCAAGCTGGGTTGCCTGGCTCCTGTGCTTACCCCTACGTTCCCGATTGTTCGGCTAGGAGGTAAAGGGAGCACCTCTGCAATTGTTACTGCCGGGTCAGCCGGATGTGTACCTCAGACTGGGTGAAGCCGAAAGCTAGCGTTCTTAAGGGAATATTTGGTCGGTGAATTGAAAGATGATTTCTTACCTATTTATTTATCTGCCCCCAGATGCTTTCCTGATTTTTTCGTAGTCCGGACATGCACTTTAGGGCATGCCTCCCAGGGAAAGGAACCCCTAACGGAACTATTCTCCCTGGAAGATGTTTCTTACTAACCATGTAATATAACATAACTAGTTGGGCACTTGTCTGATAAAGCACTAATGACCCCTACGCCTGGTCTCCATGCATTCCCCGGTTCCTTACATAACCGTGAGGGTATTCGGACACACTCCGGATTGTCGGGTCCCGAGGTTGAAGCGAAAAGGTCCGCAAAGACAAATGATCTACAATCCGGCTAGAAGGCATTTTCAATGTCATTTTAAATTACACAGTCAAGCTGACTGATGGTATTCCTCTTCGATACCATCTAATAAACTGTCTAGTTTACAGTCCCGCTATGAATACTGTGCGGCCAACACTACTTAGTCGTACACTAAGCTCATAGGGATCTCCTTCCCATCGGGCCCCACAGGTCCAGCCTCGGCCATGTGGTTTGGGGCAGCCTTCGCATACCGTGTCTGCACCATGGCCCAGGCCTCCCTGGCGCCTTGACGGCAGGCTGATATCTTCCACAACTGGAAGCGCCACCGTGCTCCCTGAAGCTTCTCCACAAGCCCTCCAAGACCTTCGGGCAGGGACATGGAAGGCCACAAGGCCTGGGCGACCCCGCTCATCACCTGTCGAACTCGTTCGTGCAGTTGCAGCACCTCGGGAAGTAGGTCACCCGTTGAACCAGGCATTTCCTCCGCAGGACGACCTGTGAGCACGCCTACAGACATATTTCTGTCAATCGACTTCCTCGCCGAACTCTTCTTTTCAAAAAGTTTGCTCAAGCACTTACTATAAATGCCGCGACGAAGCCGCCGATTCTCCTTCACGGAGTCAGACAGCTGGGACCGAACATCTTTTAGTTCCTCACCCAGCTGAGTGTTGGCATCTTGGAGTTTGTTCCTCTCTTGCTGCACCCTCATAAGCACCTTCTCGCCGGCCTTCAGCTGGCGTAGTAGCTGTTGCTTGTCCGGATCTAGTCTAGCGCCATCTGCAATATTATTGTCAGACTTATACACACGCCACACTTCACAAACTACTTATCTTTCGAAGTATGTATTACTAGAGGGGGTCTCCGTGGCTCCCCCTGCGGTGGCTAGTGCAGCCTCAAGTTGGGCCTTGCACTCTTGAAGCTCCTGGGACACGTGGGTATTCTTCTCCATAAGATCTTGCATAACAAATGATCCTTAAATCGGTTATTCTAACTATTTTAAGTCTCGGGGGCTACTGGCATATATAATTGTCAAAATTCCTCACCCGTATGTCTTTCACGTACTGCTCCGTGGCTCTGGCTAGACCATCTTGAGCAGCACGGAGGTGCGCATCACCTGAATTAAAGGCATTTAACCACTAGTGCAGAACCGGGCATTAGTACCGGTTCGTAAGGCCCTGTAGTGCCGGTTACATAACCAACACTAAATTGTGGTCACTAAAGCCCCCCCCCCCTTTAGTACCGGTTCAGCACGAACCGGTGCTAAAGGGAAACCACGTGGCACGAGCCAGCTCCGGGGGCCAGGAGCCCTTTAGTACCGGTTGGTAATACCAACCGGTACTATAACGTTTGGGGTTTTTTTAGTTTTATGATTTCTTTTTCATTTAATTTTGTGTTCCCATTTTAATTCTTTTTCGTTTGCTGGTATTTTACGATACTACACATTGTACACGTTATGCATATATATATATATATATATATATATATATATATATATATAGAATTTCTAGTAGAACCAATCATGCATATATATATATATCATCAATGTCTCACAAACCACCATATTAATTAATTCACACATACACACATGTATAGCTATATACAATTTCTCCTACATATGAATGTTGCCTTCGGAGCCAGTGGCATTAGCCTAATTGGTGCCTTCGGAGCACGATGACAATTGGAAGTGGTTTTCATGGGGGCGGTAGCGGGTAATAGAATTCTCCCTTCGGATTTATGACCTGGTCGAGCAAAAATCCCGCTATTTCCTCTTGAAGTGCTTCTACGCGCTCCGTTTCTATGAGCTTGTCCCGCACCTCTTTGAACTGTTAAGAAGGAGATCAATATGCATGTGTATTAGTTGTGTGACTAGATATCGATAATGGTGTAAAAATTATGAATAGTATTCTGACAAGCGTACCCATTCCTGTCTTTGAGATCTGCTCCTTTCGGATGCCATCATGCGAATGTTCTCGCAAACGCAGAATGCACATAGATCAGTCCCCTGTGCCTGCTTCAGGGCCTTTACGAGAATGGAATTTGATTAGATAAAAATTAATCAAGCATGATAATTAAAGAGATGGCAGCTAGCTAGCTAGAGCTATAGTACTACTTAATTGCTTACCTTGGGTCGAAACCATTTAAGCTTTTTTTTCCATTCGCCGGGCGTGACGGCGATGAACCTTGTCCAAGCCCTGCCCGCCGACAAAGAAAATGAATAAAGGGGTTATTAAATAGTTCATATCATGAAATGACGAACTAAATAGGCCGAGATATATAGTTAATAATTATTGAAATTACCTGTTGACTATCCCATACGAGATGTTATAGTCAGTTTTTTCTGAGAGTCCAGTACTTCAATTGTTCCGGCGTCAACTTTAATGATACACAAGACCCAGTGATATCTGCATGCACACACGTTTGCATGTCTTAATTAAGCGGGCATATGTAAGCAAAAACATGTAGCTAGCTAGTAGGCAAAAACAGAGAATTTGTAGTACAAGACAGTGTGACTCACTGGAAGTTGTAAGGAAGTAGTATATCTTCATTGTATTTGAGACGCTTCAAGAACTCTAGCATGTTGTCCTCTACTTCCTTTGCATAACGTTGATTTATCTTCCATGTGTATTCATTAACGGTGTTTGGGTCAATGAACCCAATGCCAAAGCGTCCACCTTTTCTCATTTCATATATCTTCATCCTGCATAATACCACAGAAAAGAATATAGTGAGGATAATTATAGGTAATGATTGATCAAAAGGATCACTACAGCTAGCTTGAGACTTAAATTATAGAAATAAATCACTTACAGACAATAGCAACTGAAGATAGATTTGTCGAGTGCGTCTTGATTGTATAACTAAAACAGTTCTAAATACTCAACGGACACAGCTTTCTCATGGTAGTAATGGTCCTGCTTGACATTCACCATGAGGGATAATCGATCTGAAATCTTGGTAATGTTCATGTACCATTGATGCAATTCATACATTCTCGTTGGGAGGTTCTTGACCTTGTCTGGCGCGACCAAAGGTTGGCCCCGGACATATTTTCGTTTTACTTCATCCTCTCTAAGCAAAGGCATGGGCTCGATCTCGAGGAGTTGTCCAACAGTGATGTTGAGAACTTCAGCCTGCATTATATGCTCCTCCGTTATTACCACATTGCCCACCTCGAGAACATGCACTGTTTGCCCAAAATAATATTGGGCACTTACTGTCACCTGTTGTTGGCACAACAAGCGAGGGGATCGATTGCGCCGCCTGTTCTCCCAGCTGGGGAATGGTTTTCCCGCATTTTTTGGCAGCTGCTTCTTGTTTGCTCGATCCCGATGTAGACGTGCTCGCATCCCTTTGTAGACGTGCTCGATTTAACTTCCTGATGTGGCGCTCATAGTCTGTGTCAACAGGCTTGGGAGCTCGTGGTTGAGCCATACGAATGAAGTCGTCAATCGTTTCCTCAGGCACTTTCTCCCTTGGCGGCGGTGGCGGTTTCGGTGCAAAATGGGCTTCCACCTCGGCCTTCGATATGGCTGTGATTTCATCCTCGGACCTGTCATAAGACCTCTGCGGAAGAGGCTTGAGGCTTGGACCATATTTATATTGCTTGCCTCCGCATGTACTTCCTATACTACCTCGACTCGTACGGCTACGCACCATAGCTGCGGGGTGTCTATTCTGTGATTGCTGAGGCGGCGGAGACGGCTGACGGGACTGAGTTGGACTAGGAGGAGTGGCCTGAGGTTGTGCCGGACTTGGAGGAGGAGTGGACGTCTGATGTTGTGGCAGACTTGGAGGAGGAGGATTGTCCTGACGCTTTGCCGGACTTGGTGGACTTGCAGGAGCGGGAGTCTGCTGACTCGGTGGCGGACTTCGACGAGGACTCGGCTGACGCGGTGTCGGTGGCCTTCGAAAGATGATGCAATCCTTTTTCCATAGGATGATACGATGTTTGGCCTCTCCGAGAAAGCGCTCGCCGTCACCTCCAGCAATGTCAAGCTGTAGCCCCGAATATGGTGGGTCCACCACCTCATCAACCAAGACACGAGCATAGCCCGCTGGAATAGGGTTGCAATGGAAGGTTGCCTCGGGGGGATTTGTGAAAGCACAGCCGTCCGCCACCTTCATGGATATGTTCTTCATTTTGACGTGTAGCTCGCAGTTAGTGTTCTCCGTGATGTCATCCATGGGTATCTACCCAGCATTGCGTCGTCCGGGACGGAACCCACAGTGCTTCTCGGCATGGATGGGCCGGTGCTATCCAATGCTGGATCATCCTCTAGCTGCTGCAGCTGCTGAGACCTCCTTTGATGGGTAAGTGAGTCGATCTGCTCCTGCTGCCGCTGGAATTTGACTGCCAATTCCGCTTGACTTGCTTCTAGGCCTTGAAGGCGTTCATAGTCCCGCTTCCTCTGCTCCTCCTCCATCTTCCTCTTCTTCTCCTCCGCAATCTTCTTTCTCGCACGGGTTCTGTAGTCATTGTTCCAGTCTGAAAACCCCTCATACCACGGCATAGCGCCCTTGCCTCGTGTTCTTCCCGGGTGTTCAGGATTTCCCAGGGCACGCGTAAGCTCATCTTTCTCTCTGTTGGACTGGAACACCCCCGTTCGTGCCTCTTCTATTGCAACAAGTATCACATCATCGGCTCCCTTCAGACTTGCCCTCGTCGAAACATTGCCTGTCTCCAGGTCCAACTCCCCCCCATGCGCATAGAACCAAGTCCTAACCCTGGGAGGCCAGCTCTTAGTAGCCGGAGTGACACCTGCATACTCCATCTCTTTCTCAGACTTATCCCACTTAGGCATTGCCACCGCATAGCCACCTGGCCCCAGCTTATGGAACTTATCCTTTTTTAGGCATTCTTCTTGTTTATTCTCGACCGTTCCTTAGCTAATTCTGAATCCTTGAATTTCACGAAATCGTCCCAATGATCGTGTTGGTTCTCCAGTGTTCCCTTGAATACTGGAGTCTTCCTTCCTCCCTTGACGTACTTGTTCCATTCACGATTCGTGTAGTTCTTGAATGCAATCGCCATCATCATAAGAGCAGCCTCTTTGACTTTCTGCACATCTGCTTCTGTGAAATGATCTGGTAGGGTGAAATGTTCCATGAGAGTATCCCAAAGCAGATCTTTTTGATTCTTGTCAACAAAAGTAACATCTGGACGTGGCTTTGCTGGCGCTCTCCATTCTTGAAGTTTGATCGGGAGTTGGTCCTTCACAAGAACTCCGCACTAACGAACAAACTTGTCCGCAATCTTCTTAGGCGCTAATGGTTTGCCAGTAGGGCCGCATGCCTCGATATTGTACTTTATGCCCGGCTTCAACTTTTTGTTCGGGCCTCGTTTCGTCATTTTTCCTGAAGATTTGCTCGATCCGGATGGCTGAAAGAACAAAGATCGATTCGTTAATATATCTTCAAGTCATTTAAAACATGTTATGATCACCAGATGCCTCCTTATATAAATATATATACCTCGCCGATGTTTGTTGTTTCAGGATCAACATGTCCTTCGTCATCGTCATAATCATAGTTCATGACTTCATCAATTTTGTCGTCGTGATCGAATATCATATCACCCTCTCCGGTATTGTTTAGAAATTCGGAGCCGTCATAATCTTCTTCATTCTGATTATCATCTGGCC
Organism: Triticum dicoccoides; assembly: GCF_002162155.2. NCBI lineage: Eukaryota > Viridiplantae > Streptophyta > Magnoliopsida > Poales > Poaceae > Triticum > Triticum dicoccoides. Next base: position 258,835,559 of record NC_041391.1, read on the forward strand.
TGCGTATCATATCGAACATGGTCTGTTCTCCCTCTCTGTCGGTATTGTCTGCCATAGCTTTTGTTTAACTAATCCAAAAGAAATATAAAACAATTTAGTATTCAAATTACATCGTCTCGAATAATAGATATAATCTCGAATACATCGTCTAGAATAATAGATATAATCTCGAATACATCGTCTCGAATAATATATAATATTGAATAGTACATCACTGGCTATTAGCTAATAAAGATCGAATACTACAGAAGAATCTAGGACACTCGCGGTGCCTCCGGCGCGGGCGGTGGACACCCAAAGAGAAGGAACCCTCACAGGATCATAGCTGAAGTGAGATCCCCGAAGATACTGCCACGTATTGGAGAACCTGCCGCCCTCTAACGCAACCATGTAGCGATGGACGTGCTCGTCCTCCTCCCTGACAAGGCGACGTACCACCTCTGGCGGGGCTGGGTCCCTCCGCACCGAAACTGGCCCACGCGAACGTCACCAAACAAGAGCAGGGTCGACGATGGGACCCCGGCCGGGTTCCTCATCAAGCGGCGCGCCCCTCCAAGCAGCACCTCCCAGTGCCAGCCCGGCGGAGCCCAGTCCCGGACATGGGTCGGCTGGACGTCGTCGCGGACGGGTGGATGGCGAGGATGCGGGCTGGGCGTCGTCGAGAACAAATACTAGCTATATGCCCGCAAAAAGTAACATTTTTTAATGATTGGATTTTGATAACTAAAATTTCTAACATTTCTATATAACACTAATTATGCTAATCTAAATAATCTAAATAACACTAAAATTTCTAACATTTCTAACATTTCTATATAACACTAATTTCTAACATTTCTATATAACACTAATTTCTAACTGATTAAGCACTAATTATATCCATCTAACATGCATTCATACATATATAATAGTGAAAAAATAATAATCTATATAATCTAAACTAATTAATCACTAATTATCTAAACTAATTAAACATACAAAATAATAATCTAAATAATCTAAACTAATTAAAGACTAATTATCTAAACTAATTAAACATGCTTGTGTGTGTGTGTACGGGCTCGGGGCTGGATGACGCACAGCGGGCGACGGCGACGGCGAGGCAACGGCGAGGAGAGGCGACGGCGAGGCGACGGCCGGGGCGGCGACGGCGGGGACAGGGACGGCGCGACGGGGACGGGCCCGGGGCGGCGACGGGGACGGGGGCGGCGACGGAGACGAGCGGCGATGTCGGAGACGATCGAGGGCGGCGGCGACGGCGACGAAGACGACGGAACAGAGGAATTAAAACAGAGGGAAACTGAAATTTTTGTAGCAGTTGTATATATAGAAGGCAACTTTAGTACCGGTTCGAGCCACCAACCGGTACTAAAGGTCTGTTTTGGCCAGACCAAGCGGCGGGAAGCGACCCCCTTTAGTACTGGGTGGTGGCACAAACCGGTACTAAAGGCCCCCCCTTTAGTACCGGTTTGTGCCATGACCCGGTACTAAAGGTGGTGCGGTGGCGCAGGTGCGGTGCGGAAGTTTAGTCCCACCTCGCTAGTCGAGGGGCTACCGCACTGGTTTATAAGCCCCAGTGTGGTATCTCCCTTGAGCTCCTCTCCTAATCAGGCCTACTGGGCCTACTTGTCCTCCTCGCCTTGTGGGCCTACTGGGCCTTCGCGGGCCTGCATCCTGGCCCAACGAAAGGTTGTGTCGCTAGTCGTATGCAGGCCGCTTTGGCCCAGTAGGCGTGCTTTTTTTTCTTAATTTTTTTTGCTTTATTTTTTTTGTTTTATTTATTTTTGAGTTCTTTTTGCTGTATTTAGAGTTTCTTTGTGAATATTTTTGCTTTACTTACAAAAAATTACAAACTTTCTGTTAGTGCCGGTAGATTTCAAATTTGAATATTTTAAATTTTGAATTATTTGAAATTTGTGTGAATCACTAGTTTGTAAATAACTTAACTTTGAAAAAAGTTTTTTCAGTGATTCTTTTTCTTATGTTTAATATTAGTGTGTTTTATCATTATTTTCAATTTAGTAATGCTTAGGTTATTTAAAAAATGAAATGCCTTTGTAACAGTTCAGTTTTCGTCGGAAACCCTGATACTTCCAAAGAGATTGTCCATTTTGTACACGAAGTGCATCCAGTTTTTGCCGTAACCCTCTCTACTTTCTTGCACATGCTATTTGTATGAAATTATGATACCATGCCAACTTTCAACCTTTTCTGAGTTCATTTGAATTGCTTTTCAATTTCAGGGTCATTTAGCTGGAAAAAAATCAGTAAATGCATGAAAAGAATTTGTTTGCACATAAAATTTCTTCGCGTTTCAAATGCCAAAACACATAACTACCCTAACTATTACAGACATTCCCTCCTGGGTGTGAAACACAGAAGAAAGTGATGATAGTGAAGCCGATCACATCCCAGATCTTTGGGTGTGAAACTTTTTCTTCGCGTGTGTCCCTTTGCGCCGTAACCATGGAAAATCTTCATCATTTAACGGGATGCTCTGGTCAATATTCACTGTGAATGGAGCAATTTCATCAAACTTTTCATAATGTTCTGACTTGTCTGTCTTGTCATCCACTCCCACGATGTTTCTCTTCCCAGAAAGAACTATGTGCCGCTTTGGCTCATCGTACGATGCATTCGCTTCCTTATCTTTTCTTTTTCTTGGCTTGGTAGACATGTCCTTCACATAGAAAACCTGTGCCACATCATTGGCTAGGACGAATGGTTCGTCTGCATACGCAAGATTGTTGAGATCCACTGTTGTCATTCCATACTGCGGGTCTTCCGTTACCCCGCCTCGTGTCATATTGACCCATTTGCACCGAAACAAAGGGACCTTTAAACCACGTGATAGTGAAGTTCCCATAAGTCCTGTATATAACCATAATATGTTTCCTTTCCCGTCTTGGTTTCTGCATCAAAGCGGACACCAGTGTTTTGGTTGGTGCTCTTCTTATCTTGGGCGATCGTGTAAAATGTATTACCATTTATCTCGTACCCTTTGAAAGTCATTATATTCGAAGATGGTAACTGGGACAGCAAGTACAGGTCATCTTCAATAGAGGTGTCATGCATGGTACGTGTCTGCAACCAGTTGGCGAAACTCCTGGTTTGTTCACGTGTAATCCAGTCATCAGACCGCTCAGGGTGTTTGGAGCGTAGCAAATTCTTGTGTTCATCCATATACGGAGCCACCAAGGTGGAATTCTGTAGAACTGTGTAGTGTGCTTCAGTGAGAGAATGTCCGTACATACATATTATTTATTCCCCTCCTAGCGTGCCTTTTCCATCCAGTCTGCCCTTATGCCGCGATTCAGGAACACCAATCGGCTTAATGTCAGGAATAAAGTCAATACAAAACTCAATGACCTCCTCATTTTGATGGCCCTTGGAGATGCTTCCTTCTGGCCTAGCACGGTTATGAACATATTTCTTTAAGACTCCCATGAACCTCTCAAAGGGGAACATATTGTGTAGAAATACAGGACCCAAAATGTTAATCTCTTCGCATAGGTGAACTAGGCGTGCGTCATGATATTGAAGAAGGATGGTGGGAACACCAACTCGAAACTGACAAGACATTGCACCAAATCATTCTGTAACCTTGATATGATTTCTGGATCGATTACCTTCTGAGAGATTGCATTGAGAAATGCACATAGCTTCACAATGGCTAATCGAACGTTTTCCGGTAGAAGCCCCCTCAATGCAACCGGAAGCAGTTGCGTCATAATCACGTGGCAGTCATGAGACTTTAGGTTCTGGAACTTTTTCTCTGCCATGTTTATTATTCCCTTTATATTCGACGAGAAGCCAGACGGTACCTTAATACCGAGCAGGCATTCAAAGAAGATTTCCTTCTCTTCTTTGGTAAGAGCGTAGCTTGCATGACCCTGATGTATGCCGTCTTCTCCGTGCATACGTTGCTGGTCCTCCCGTGCCTCAGGTGTATCTTTTGTCTTCCCATACACGCCCAAGAAGCCAAGCAGGGTCACGCAAAGATTCTTCGTCACGTGCATCACGTCGATTGCCGAGCGGACCTCTAGGTCTTTCCAATATGGCAGGTCCCAAAATATTGATTTCTTCTTCCACATGGGTGCGTGTCCGTCCGTGTCCTTCGGAACAGGTTGTCCGCCGGGACCCTTTCCAAATATCACCTTCAAATCCTTGACCATATCATGTACATCAGCACCAGTACGGTGGCGAGGCTTCGTCCGGTGATCCACCTCACCTTTGAAATGCTTGCCTTTATTTCTTACGGGATGCCTGGTCGGAAGAAATCGACGATGTCTCAGGTACACATTCTTCTTACAACCATTCAAATATATACTGTCGATATCATCCAAATAGTGCGTGCATCCGCGGTATCCCTTGTTTGTCTGTCCTGAAAGGTTACTGAGAGCAGGCCAATCATTGATGGTCACGAACAGCAACGCCTTTAGGTCAAATTCTTCCCCCATGTGCTCATCCCACGCACGTACACCTGTTCCATTCCACAGTTGTAAGAGTTCTTCAACTAATGGCCTTAGGTACACATCAATGTCGTTGCCGGGTTGCTTAGGGCCTTGGATGAGCACTGGCATCATAATGAACTTCCGCTTCATGCACAACCAAGGAGGAAGGTTATACAAACATAGAGTCACAGGCCAGGTGCTATGGTTGCTGCTCTGCTCCCCAAAAGGATTAATGCCATCTGCACTTAGACCAAACCATACGCTCCGTGCGTCATCCGCAAACTCCTTCCCGTACTTTCATTCGATTTTTCTCCACTGCGACCCGTCAGCGGGTACTCTCAACTTTCCGTCTTTCTTACGGTCTTCTCTGTGCCATCGCATCACCTTGGCATCCTCTTTGTTTTGGAACAAACGTTTCAACCGTGGTATTATAGGAGAATACCACATCACCTTGTCAGGAATCTTCTTCCTGGGGCGCTCGCCCTCGACATGACCAGGCTCATCGCGGCTGATCTTATAGCGCAATGCACCACATACCGGGCAAGCGTTCAAATCCTCGTACTCACCGCGATAGAGGATGCAATCATTAGGGCATGCATGTATCTTCTGCACCTCTAACCCTAAAGGGCAGACAGCCTTCTTTGCTTCGTATGTACTCTCGGGCAATTCGTTGTCCTTTGGAAGCATATCCTTTATCATTACCAGCAACTTTCCAAATCCCTTGTCAGATACACCATTCTCTGCCTTCCATTGCAGCAATTCTAGTGTGCTGCCCAGCTTTTTCTTGTCACCTACGCAATTCGGGTACAACAATTTTTTGTGATCCTCTAACATGCGCTGCAACTTCTTCTTCTCCAAATCACTTGCGCAGTTTCTCTTTGCATCAGCAATGGCCCGACCTAGATCATCAACGGGCTCATCTGATGCCTCTTATTCAGCTTCTTCCCGCATTACCGGCTCAGCTTCTTCCCCCATTGTTGTATCATCGTATTCAGGGAACCCAAGGCCAGGATAGCTGTCGTCGTCCTCTTCTTCTTCATTGTCTTCCATCATAACCGTTCTTTCTCCGTGCTTGGTCCAAACATTATAGTGGGGCATGAAACCGGACTCAAACAGGTGGACGTGAATGGTTCTTGACATAGAGTAATTGTGACCATTCTTACAGCCAGCACATGGACAAGGCATAAAACCATCCGCCCGCTTGTTTGCCTCAGCCGAAAGCAGAAAAATATGCACGCCCTCAACGAACTGGGGAGAGCATCGGTCATCGTACATCCATTGCTGGCTCATCTTCATTACACAACACCGAATAGACCAAATTAATACAATTTCATACATAAAGTTCATACAACACTTAAATGCAACAAACAAATAACTCTCTAGCTAAAGCATTTAAATGCAACAACAAATGCGATCAAGATCGCAACTAAGGTAACAATTGATCCAACAGCATAATGATACCAAGCCTCACTATCAATGGCATATTTTCTAATCTTTCTATTCTTCGAGCACATTTTCTCCATCTTGATCTTGTGATCATCGACGACTTCGGCAACATGCAACTCCAATTCCATCTTCTCCCCCTCAATTCTTTTCAATTTTTCTTTCAAGTACTCGTTTTCTCTTTCAACTAAATTTAACCTCTCGACAATAGGGTCGATTGGAATTTCCGGTTCACATACCTCCTAGATAAAAATATCTATGTCAACTTGATGGGCATAATTTGTCATAAACACAAAATGCAACAAATAGTTTTAAAAGAGAATATACCACATCCGAATCATAACAAGGACGAGGGCCAACGGGGACGGATATCAAAACCATGGCACTATGTATAACAAACAACGTATGGGTAAGATAATTATTACATGACTAACTATATATCCAAATCACACAAACATCAATTTTTTATATAAAATTTCATGAACAAGAGGCTCACCACAAGGTGGTGCCAGCGACGGGACGGTGCGGGCGATCGACGGTGGTTACGACGGAGATTTAGAAGGCACTAAGTAAACCACACCTACATATGCAAACTAAGTGTTATTTTTGACCTCAGATTGCATATAAATCAAATACTAGCACATATATATATTTCCTCCCAAATTACTAAACTCACAAATTAGTAACTATATAAAGCATTGCAAGAGCTAATCTAGCAATGAGAGATGAAAGGACAAAGTTGCTAACCTTTGTGATCACTTGAATGGATGGGGGCCTTCAAATCTTGACAAATTTTTGGCAAAATGTGTGATGAGCTCGAGGGGAGAAGAGGAAGAACAGAGAGGAGAGGAGAGGTGAAAGGGGGAAGAACAGAGCGAGCTAGACGAAGGGTTTATATGCAGGAGGACCTTTAGTACCGGTTCGTGCCACGAACTGGTACTAAAGGTGCTGGAGGGGGCCCAGACTGACGACATCCTGCCACCACCCTCATTAGTACCGGTTCGTGGCACGAACCGGTGCTAAAGGTTAGCCACGAACCGGTACTAATGAGAGCGGCCCGGCTAGCCGTTGGAACCGACACTAATGTATGCATTAGTGCCGGCTCTAATACAAACCGGCACTAATGTGCTTCACGTTTGACCCTTTTTCTACTAGTGAACGCCTCGGGGGAGAAGCATGCGTCACGAAGACCTGTCAGCGTCCTCCGTTGGAGGAGCACCCGACGCGCGCCTTGCGTTTGCCTCCCCCTCCGGACCTGGTGTTGGAGCCTAGCCGGTGGAGGCGGGATTGGCAACCTCTCCGGGCATAGTCCGGCGAGCGCTCTTTCACTTGAAAAAACCACGAGCGTTAGTATGCCTTCCAGGAATCTTTTCCGGAAACATGGGGGCGCGCCATACCGTTGCGGCGATGTCTCGATTCGTGCCGCACTTCTTTTCCGCCTGCTGGGCTGAGCTGCCCCTTGTTGGTCAGCCGCCGCAGGTTCGGCTTCCCGCCTCAAAGGCACCTCCTGCGGAGCACCGTTGGTATACGGTGGTCAGAAATAAGCATGGATGTGTAATGATGTCAGGACTCCGGTCACAGTTACCTGGGAAGCCGGAGATAAACCGGGGTAGTCGGCCGTAATGGCGACCAAAGCATTGTCCATGCTAAGTTGGAGGAACACCCCATCAATCAGCTCCACCTTTATGTCCGGATCCTCTTCGGAGGCCGGATCAAGGGATTGTTCCGGATCCTCTGGTTGTGGAGCCAGGCTGTGTATATCCTCTACGGCCCGGCGCAGTTCCTACGTCAAAATCACAAAGTGAGACACTTAACTTTGGGAATATGGATCGGATAGACAAACGTCCGCTTACCCAGCTCCGAGGGTTGTTCATCGAAAATCCATTCAATGGACTCGTGCGGAGGAAGTCCTCCTTCTCCCCCTTGTACAAGCCGGACAGGATCTTCACCAGATCGGCAACCGATCCCGTCCCCTTGGGGCCATGACGGGTGGCGTCATCCTCCCCGTTGAAATCCCACATGGGGTGGACCCTATATTGGAGCGGCTGCACCCCCCGCATGATGCACGTGGCCATGACTCCAATCATTGTCAATCCGGAATGAGCCAATAACCTTATTCGGCCCATCAGATATTGAACGTCCCTATCATTCTCCCGTTGAGGGCTCCGCGGGCGCCAACTCAGGCGTTTCTTCAGAGGAGCGTTGTTGAACTCCGGGAGGCCGATCCGAACTGGGTCCGGCAGCGGGGCGTCTTCCATATAAAACCATTCCGAAGGCCACTCTTCGGATGCCTTCTTCGGGGTTCCGGATAGATATCCGGTCCCGGCGATGCACCATATTTCGGCTCTGCCCACTTGATATATCGACCCCTCATGAGAACGGGGCACGAGGCAGAACAATCTCTTCCACAGTGCAAAATGGGCCTCGATGCCCAAGAACAGCTCGCAAAGGGCTACAAAGCCCGCGATGTGCAAGATGGAGGCAGACGTAAGGTGGTGGAGCTGGAGACCATAGAACTCCAGGAGCCCCCGGAGAAACGGATGTATGGGAAATTCGAGTCCCATTATTAGATAAGGGACGAAGCATACCCGCTCTCCTTTGGAGGGATTGCGGACGCTCTCCACCTGCTTTCCGCCCTTGCAGGTGGCGAGTCCGGCTCGAACCGGAACCATAAAGGCTGGGGGAAGATATCACTCTGCTTGGAGCGTCACTAGCTCGCTATGTGGGACTGAACATCTCCCCCAATCTCCTGGCTGAGGGCTGGGAGCGCGAGAGGAGGAGCCGCGTTGACTGTCCATGATGGAGTGGATTTTTGTCAGAGGCCCTTCGATGAATACTCGCGGAAGGAGGATGGTGTGATTCGGATCTAGATCCTCGCCTCTCTTATAAGCAGCTTATTCATGCAGCTAGGGGGTACAATGTAAAAATACCCTGGCTTTTCGCATTCGTACGACACATGGAGGAGGGCCATTATTGGACGTGGAAGCCAAGAAGCGCAACATTTATAAGGAAGCCGGACACCATTCGGCAAGCACATGGAATTTGGAGGAGTACCCGCCTTGCAATGCCGAAGACAACATGCGCGCCGGACTCGTCGTCATTGAAGCCTGGTTCGGGGGCTACTGAGGGAGTCCTGGACTAGGGGGTGTCCGGATAGCCGAACTATCATCATTGGCCGGACTCCAATACTATGAAGATACAAGATTGAAGACTTCGTCCTGTGTCCGGATGGGACTTTCCTTGGCATGGAAGGCAAGCTTGGCAATACGGATATGTAGATCTCCTACCATTGTAACCGACTCTGTGTAACCCTAGCCCTCTCCGGTGTCTATATAAACCGGAGGGTTTTAGTCCATAGGACGAACAACAATCATACCATAGGCTAGCTTCTAAGGTTTAGCCTCCTTGATCTCGTGGTAGATCTACTCTTGTACTACCCATATCATCAATATCAATCAAGCAGGAGTAGGGTTTTACCTCCGTCGAGAGGGCCGGAACCTAGGTAAAAACATCGTGTCCCTTTTCTCCTGTTAACATCCGCCTAGACGCACAGTTCGGGACCCCCTACCCGAGATCCGCCGGTTTTGACACCGACACTCCCCCTTCCTTTTCTGTCTAAACCTACCCAATAGTCCTTCCCCTACCTGTAGCCGCCGCCTCTCTCCTTGAAATTAGTGCCAATCCACCCCTGCCCTGCCACTTGCGCTGCCGCCACCGCTTCCCAGCAACCCACAGCCGCCACGTCGCCTCCTCCACCGCCACGGCCAATCAGAGACCTCCACGCGGCCTCCCCTCGTCGTCCCGCGAGTCTCCCCACGCTCCCCGCGCCGCCAGGGCCCGTGGAGCCCATCTCAGGCCCGCTCTGAGCTGCGGTGGGAGTAGACACGCCTGACCGACCGCCGCCCGCGCCTGGCTATCCCGCTCCCGAGCTCCTCCCGAGCTCTCCTGGCCGTCACCCCATCCCGAGGGCCTCGTCCGACCCATCGCCGCCGTTCCTACGGCAGCCTCGCCGCCGATGAGCTCCTCGTCCAGGTCGTGTCACCCCTGCCTCTCCTCCCTCCTTCCATCTCGTGCTTCTCCCTCTCCCTCTCGATCTCTCTCTCTGTCCCGAGCTCTGCAGGCCGCCATGGATGGCCACCGTGATCTACGCGCTCACGCCGCCCCAAGCCGCCTCATCGCTGGGAATGGGTTGCCCCGCGCCCGATCTACCCATCACGGCCTTCCCGACACCCACCGGAGCCCCACGCTCGCCCACCATCGCTGTTGACTTCCACCAGAGTCGTCCGGTTCCAGGAATGGAGCTCCCCCGATCTGGATCCCGTTTTTGATCTCATGTGCCCCTGTTTTACCTAGCGTAACTTCCTGCTCGTAACTCTGTTTTGCATGTTTTATATATCAAAATGTTCATTGTGAGATGCTATTCATTTCATTCCATTGTGGCATGCTTGTTTAAGTCTATATTGATGCACTAACCATCGTTGTAAGAGTGCTAAATGACATTAATCTGCTGAGACTGATATAACTTGCTGTTTTGGCATTTTCGTTGCATTTTGTGTGTGTATCCTTTGAGTATGATATCTACATGAGTTTTGAGCTACATCATGCCATCTTTACATTGGCTCAATCCATGTATTTTTGTGTGCCTTGTGGTGAGTGCATCAAGCTCGTGAAGTGGGCTACTTGCTGTTACTGTTTTGTTAGGCTGAGACTGTTATATTATGATGCTATATAGACCTGCTACTACAAGTCATTCTATGCATAATCTGGAGATGTTCACTAAGGATGTTTTGTTACATATGTCACGGTCTATCCACCCGCACCCTTGTATGCAATTATGGCCTGTTGTATCTTGTTGATATCATGCTCCAAATTTGCTAAATAATGTTGTTGTCAGCCTGTTAACATTAAGTTCAGTATTGCCATGTGTTTTGCTAGTGATCCGTGCAGCCTATGACTATGCTATTGCCATGTTTAGCTCCATAAATGTGTATTCTTACTGTTGTTTACTTTGCATGCCATGAAATGTTTTGTGGTGAGTGGTACAAGCTCACCAACTAGCCTACTTATCGTTGTTCTTGCCATGTCTAAATCGGTCATATTACTTGCCATGTTTGTATGGATGCTACCATGTTTTCTGTTGATCTTTGGAATAAGTTCAGTAAGGAGTTTTGTTCTTTGTATTTAGTGTTAGAATGCCATGCCTTTGTTTACCATGATATGTTAAGGTAGATTGTTGTTTGATAGCTCTAAACATTGCAACCTGATGTTATTTCTGCCATGTCCAGTGAATTCTGCTGTCTGTGAACTGTTATTATTTGCAATCTTGCCATGGCCTTTTGAGCATGTTCTATTGGTTTATGGAGATAGCTCAGTGTTCATATTTTGTTAAGCTTCACCTGTACATCACGCCCATGCCTCTTGTTTTCATGTTGGGGGTGCTGTAGCATATTTCATGATGCTTGCAAAATCCCTAGTTGTTGTTTTGCACAGATTTTTGTTATATCTTGTTTGGAGTGTATGTGTTGCACCGTTGCTCCGTTTGGAGTGTGCTCTATATGAAACTTGCTTAGAATTGCATGTAGTTTCATGTTACCTTGTTCCATCCCTGTTTTGTGTGTGTTTGCTTGATGTTTGAATGCCTTTTGCTTCAATGCCATGTTTAACTTGTTTTGCTCATATCTTATAGGCTGTAGCTCCGAACTAATTGAACTTTATATGTAACTTCACTAGAATTTCATGTAGATCATCTTGGTGCATCTTAACTTGCTGTTTAAAAGCTTTATAACACCCGAAAAATTTAACCAGGTTTTAGTTATTCAAATTTTGCCAAGAGTTTAAAATTTTTGCCTGCAAGAATATCTCTATTGATTTCAAAACTTTTCTTTTAATATTAAGGAGTTTTTCCCAAGTGGATCCTTCCAAAACATATATGACTTATTTCTCCTCTCATTTAAAAACATCTCTCAATCAGTAGATTTATTTATTAAATTATTTCACCCTGAGCTTTATTCATTAAAATGACTTGTTTTAAGTTCTTGGAGATCTTTTTGAGCTACAACCATTTGATAGATTTATCTAGAAATCTAACCAAAATTTGGAGATGTCATGTGAGGTCTCCAAATTAGTATTGTGCAATAATATATTCCATTCATTACATATTTTAAGTGCTACACCTGTTTTCCTTCTCTGGTCCAGTGGGCAGTTTTGCACTACAACCCTTTTAAATATTTGCTTCTAACTTCCACCAAAATTTTGGGATATCAGTAGGAGCATATAATTCCATTATATGCAAAAATCCAGGGTTGTTCTTTGAAAATTTCGAGTGAAACAACCTCATTTTCATTCTGGTCCAACATGATGGTTTGTACAACAACCATATTTTTTCATGCTCTTTAGCCCTTAATTCTTTCTCCTACCTGTAGTCCTCCATGTTAAACTCCTAAGTCCAGGAGCAAGCAACCATTGGCATATTTTTGGTTCATGAAATAATACCATTCACTCCCTGCCCAGAAGTGTAGTTTTGCAAAACTTGCACTAGCAAGTTTCTTCCTTTTGCAAACTAACTTCACCACCCTCTTATGCATCCAAAGAGACTTCAATCTGGAAGATTTGGCCACTCCAAGAAATGCCTAGGTGCCTGTGGCATTTCGTCGAACACCTGGAGGGCATGATCAGATTTGACATGAATAGTTACTTGCATTATGAACTTGACCACCTGACCAAACCACCTTGTTCCTTGAGTTTCCCTCTAACTATAACCTAGTCATGTTACTTGCCAACCTCATCTGTGACCTATAGCATGCCACGACATTGTATCGAACACCTTCCATGCGTGCACTGGACGCGCCCAGAGCGCGCGTATTGCACGAACCACGCCCGAGCCGACACGCTGGCCCCTCTGGTTTTGGCCCGCTCTGCAGCACCACGAAACGCACTACCCTCCTCACAGCAACGCGCCAAGCCACCCTGGCAGCCTACAGCGCCGCCGACAAAGCTTTTGGCGGCACACCGGCGACTGCAGCGCGCCTCTGCCGCGGTCGGCGCCGCCAAAGCCACCCCGGCTCGCCACCTGCCCCTGGGAACAGCGCAAGCCTATCCCCTCGCTCGTCGGCTAGCTCCCGTCGTCGCCACGTTGCCATTGCTACAGGGAGGCGGTTCGCCGTCGTCCTTATCGCCGGCCGCCTCGGAACCGACCTCCACTGTGTATGTAAGGACCCCGGAGCTCAAGCAAGACCTCGAGCAACCTCATGTGATCACCCTAGTGCTGCCTTGGCCAGTAGTCGAGAGAGGGAAGGCCTTCTTCCCCGAGTCCGCCGCCTAGTTCCGGCCGATTCCGTCGCCACCAGTACCTCCTCCTCTCCGTTCTCTTCACCAAGAGCTTCCACATCCTCCGGTGAGCCTTTTCCCCTTCTTGATTTTGATCGGGATCCATCACCGCCACAAAATCACTACGCCACCGAAGCCTTCCTCCGCCGCAGAGCTCGCCGCCGGTGAATCCCTCCACCTCTGACAACCCTGCAACCACCGGAAAGACCACCCTCGACCCGCGGATCCATCCCCACCCTCAGCTCCCCACAAGGACCTGCCGTTCGCCAGTGACGGTCGCCGGAGTCCCGCCTCCGCTCGGGACAGAGGGAGAAGGAGGGAGAGGCGACTGGTCAAACCTGACCAGTGGGCCCCGTGGACCTACTGTCAGTGACCCAGCCCCGCCTCCACGTGTTTTAAGTGAAGGCGTAAACTTCATAAGTACGTCTCCTTTGCCTCGGAAGCGTATTTCTATCTGAAAAGTTTTCTTTTTCTATTTTGATTTAAAAATAGAATTTGACCAAAACTTTGACTGGCTATAACTTTTTAAATATTAGTCCAAATGAATTGATTCTTTTTCCTACCTCTCTCAAATATTGTCTAGTTTATTTTAAGATTTATTTGATAATTTTTCAAAACAACTTTTTGTGCTGTTTTTATTTTGTGTGTTAATTCATTTATATTGCTAAAATAGGATTTTTGAATTGAGGAGAAATATTTCAAGAGTTTGAAATGCACCCTGCCTTCCCGTGACCTGAAGGCAAGCATTATGAACCCCGGCATAATATTTTTGTGTGTTCGACGGCACGTTCATGACATCACCTCACCTTGGAGAAACTTGTTATTTCATGTGATATGATCATATGCATGGGTGCATGTTACTGATTTCCATGCTGTTGGAAATGAACACACTTGTGATGATAATCATCCTCATGTGCCTTGCATGCATACCGGCAGGAACCCGGGAAAACCTCTGCCTTGGGTAGGCATGAGTTTGTCGCCGGTCTCCGTCGGCACGGTTATATCTGGTATGGCATGGTAAGGTGATATGAGCGGTGACTCTGTTGGTTGAAATATATTTGTTATGCTAATCATGCAGGGAATACTTAAACCTCCTGAGTCGACCGTAGATCGAGTCTTGTGCCAGTAACCCCCATACTTGTTTCGTACTACCACTCGTCTCTACAGCAAGTAGACTACGGTTCAGTAAGTTGTCAACCTCTTTCTAGCACACACCATATAGAGAGGCCAGGGTGGAAGATACCGGTTGTAGCTGGTAGGCAGGCCACCTAGTCCGGGGGCATGGGTGTTTCCGGTTGGGACCGAGAGGGGAGGCCACCCCTTAGAGCGCGCGATATAAATTTGATCCCATGCTACGCGAGGTTGTAGCCTCCCCACTTAGAGTTTTCTTGACAGGTGTCGTGGGTGATTCCAGACACGTGTGAGTTAAGCTGGTGTGTGCAAGTTAGGTGTGTTTTCAACTAAAAGGCCGTCGATGGAATTAGTCTTGATGGACTAAAGGAATCCGTTACTCGTGGGTAAAGAGTACACCCTCTGTAGAGATTAAACCTATTCGAATAGCCGTGTCCATGGTTAAGGATTACAGTCTGGGATGGGTCAAGTGTCGGTCTTAGTGTCGGTCTTCGGAGGTGAAACTGTTAAACCAGAAATGGAATTACTACTTGTGACTTGTGATAATTATGATTATTATTATTGTTGACTAACCCGTGATATTATTGTTATTATCGACTATCTCTGGGACGGTTCCACCTCCGGGATATTCAGTATGATTGTTTATTTTAAAGCCCTTTATGTGGTGTCGCTCAGACGCCCGACTGTGGCATTTCTTTTAAAGCCCTTTATGTGGTGTCGCTCAGACGCCCGACTGTGGCATTTCTTTTAAAGCCCTTTATGTGGTGTCGCTCAGACGCCCGACTGTGGCATTTCTTTTAAAGCCCTTTATGTGGTGTCGCTCAGACGCCCGACTGTGGCATTGCTTGTTATTTATTTTCATAAATCTTAATACTACTAAGTTATTGCATATTCATAAATAACATGCTTGCACGCATCGGAGTTTTATTTATCTTTTGTGACTGACGTCATGAGCATAAAATATTTTTAGCACACCATCATTATGTTATACCTGTATTCATAATGTTTGCGAGTACATTCAAAGTACTCACTGGCTTGTCCCTGTCTATTGTCTTGGCCAGATTTCTTGCACGGAGAGGAGCGATGCAATGACAGCCCCGAAACCTAAGCAACAATGATAGCAGCCTCGTGAAGATAGGAGTTAACCTGGTCAGCTGTTCCTGTTGGGAAATGGAGTCCCATAGACCCTGATGATCCTCAAACCGCTTCCGCCCTCAACCACTAGAAACCATTTGTTGTACTCACAGGCCAGAATGGTCTTGTACTTCATATTTTGTATTTTGCTTGGGATTTCTGTATCAAGTTGGAGCCTCATCAGCTAACAGTAATCCTAGGGCTAATGAGCACGATGGTCTTTTTCTGGAAATTTATACCCGGAAAAACTGGTTGCGACAGACTTGGTATCAGAGCCAGGCTGACCATTGGCTAATCCTATCTTAGCAAGGTCAATAAACATAGCCAAACCAACCTACCAGACCTTAACCAAAACCCAGCCAATCTTCCCGTGCAAGATAGCCACACAGTGACCCTGACACTTTTGGTAGTCGGTGCCCAACCTATCAACCTAACTTGTCTATCACGCACCAGTGACCAGCACCCAAGATGTCTCATTCGCAAGCGTGCGAAGGAAGACTCCGTTCCCTTTTTCTATAAAAAAGGCACGCTAGCCCCAACCCAGCACAGCACAGCCTCGAACGCAGCCACAATGCCCGGGCCCGTCGTGGACAATGAGACCGCAGCAACCAACCTTGGAGGCTTTGTGACTATACTCGCAAACCTCACCCGTCGAGCCTATGCGTTAGAAGAGCCACCAGAATACATTGTGTACCAAGGTCCCATGGGCGGTGAGGACCGTCAATTTTGGGCCACTGTGCACATCTACGGTAGGGGTCTGTCGCCCGAGCGCCCCTACAGGATCACCGGAAGAACAACTTCCTTTGAGCCACAAGCCATCCAACTAGCTGCTCGAGAGGCTATAGTTCATCTCCGGCACTTGTCACCCAGAGTTAACTGTCGCTCGTTCCACTACTACGCCAGACGTGAAGGGTATGGTAGACCACCCCAAGTTGCCAACGGAGATCACGAGACAGATCCCGCATTGTTGCACCTAGTGCGCTATGTAAGTGCACTAGAGGCACTGTTCGACCAGATCACCATTGATCTGATCGCAGCTCGAGGAGAGCTGGTTCGTCGAACCCCAGCTAGAAGAGAAGACGAGCCCGACGCCGACAACCCAGTCGTGCTATTCGGACACCCGATCGAGACCCTGAGGTCCGCTCCAGCCAGCAGCCAAGGTGCCTTGATGACCCCAGAAGTGCTTCGTCACCTTTTGGGAGCACACTCCAACGGGATTGTGGCCAACAATCCCCGCAATGGTCATCATCGCTACCCCGACCCTACAGTTCCTCCGCCATCTCCGACTAATCCCGGCAATGAGACACATGGAGAAGCCTCGACATCCACAAGGCATGCCCATTTGGATATAAATGAGGTAGACTAAGTCACCCGAGTAGCACCGAGTTTCAGTGTATCCTCGCTTTGTAATCGTGCGACCTTGTATATAAACGCAGCCTGTCATTGTGCCTCTGTTTTAATAGTAGCCTTGCGTATTTTGTCAGCGCGCAGCTGCATAATTTCCGGGCACAGCTACCAAAACCAACCCCGACAACAACCACAGTAACACGTCTCTTTATGAGATATGTGTATCTCTGACACTGACCCGACCTTTGGAGCTAAGCTGCCAAATTTATTACCTTCCACCACGGTAAAAAAAATGACCCGGCCCCATTGCTATATAAAGGCCACCTTGTGATGTTACCCAGCCACCCCAGTACGAGCTGTTCAAATCAAGGATCACCACTTCCACCTCGGAATATTGGGCAGCAGTGCACATCCCTCCCGTAGACTCCAATCAAGATCCAACGGAAGTTTCCTTCATGGGGAAATCTATGCCAACCCCACACCTGCCATAGAAGCTGCTGCGAAAGAAGCGATTGCTCGCCTCCGATTCGTAGTACCCTATGCCCGTGAACGAGGATATTATTACTTTCCGAGCCATGCAGCACCTGGAGGAGTAACATCTTTTCCCGGTGGACGGATTGAGAGAGACCCAGTGCTAGCCAACCTTATCCAGTACATCATCGCTCAAGAGCATTTGAACCAGCAAGTGATGGATTATCTCCAGAGTCTCGCTGATTTGAATCCTCAGATTGCCATCGGCAGACTACTGAGGCCCGACCCGGAGAGACGCATACATCGACTGGTCAATCCACTTCTTCCGATAGAAGAAGAGTGTATCCCTTTACCAGAGACATTTTATCGGGACCCCATCCAGTTACCATTTTCATTTTAGACGTCACTGTTGTGTTTGTTATTGCAGCATTTATTATTGCATATGCATGGTACCTCAAATTTGTGCGATGAGTCGTGTATTTAGTTCCTACTAGTATGAGTAGTTTTCTTCGTGAATAACTTGTGTAACCGCGAAAAAAATTCCTAGTATGAGTTTTCTTTTTACTGAATTGCTGCATCGATTATCCCCACACTACATGGATTACTTTTATTTACGCAGCACCACGGCAGCAGGCTCACAACTGCTCGAACACATATGGAACTTTTGTTTTTCACAACGGATCTTAGCAAATCTCGAGGATGAGCTTTTTCTTCTTAAGGGGGGTAGTATTGTAACAACCGAAAAATTTAACCAGGTTTTAGTTATTAAAATTTTGCCAAGAGTTTAAATTTTTTGCCTGCAAGAATATCTCTGTTGATTTCAAAACTTTTCTTTTAATATTAAGGAGTTTTTCCCAAGTGGATCCTTCCAAAACATATTGGACTTATTTTTCCTCTCATTTAAAAACATCTCTCAATCAGTAGATTTATTTATTAAATTATTTCACCCTGGCGCTTTATTCATTAAAATGACTTGTTTTAAGTTCTTGGAGATCTTTTTGAACTACAACCATTTGATAGATTTATCTAAAAATCAAACCAAAATTTGGAGATGTCATGTGAGGTCTCTAATTCACTTTTGTGCAATAATATATTCCATTCATTACATATTTTAAGTGCTACACCTGTTTTCCTTCTCTGGTCCAGTGGGCAGTTTTGCACTACAACCCTTTTAAATATTTGCTTCTAACTTCCACCAAAATTTTGGGATATCAGTAGGAGCATATAATTCTATTATATGCAAAAATCCAGGGTTGTTCTTTGAAAATTTTGAGTGAAACAACCTCATCTTCATTCTGGTCCAACATGATGGTTTGTACAGCGACCATATTTTTTCTTGCTCTTTAGCCCTTGATTCTTTCTCCTACCTGTAGTCCTCCATGTTAAACTCCTATGTCCAGGAGCAAGCAACCATTGGCATATTTTTGGTTCATGAAATAATACCATTCACTCCCTGCCCAGAAGTGTAGTTTTGCAAAACTTGCACTAGCAAGTTTCTTCCTTTTGCAAACTAACTTCACCACCCTCTTATGCATCCAAAGAGACTTCAATCTGGAAGATTTGGCCACTCCAAGAAATGCCTAGGTGCCTGTGGCATTTCGTCGAACACCTGGAGGGCATGATCAGATTTGACATGAATAGTTACTTGCATTATGAACTTGACCACCTGACCAAACCACCTTGTCCCTTGAGTTTCCCTCTAACTATAACCTAGTCATGTTACTTGCCAACCTCATTTGTGACCTGTAGCATGCCACGGCATTGTATCGAACACCTTCCATGCGTGCACTGGACGCGCCCAGAGCACGCGTATTGCACGAACCACGCCCGAGCCGACACGCTGGCCCCTCTGGTTTTGGCCCGCTCTGCAGCACCACGCCACGCACTACCCTCCTCACAGCAACGCGCCAAGCCACCCTGGCAGCCTACAGCACCACCGATAGAGCTTTTGGCAGCACACCGGCGACCGCAGCGCGCCTCTACCGTGGTCGGCGCTGCCAAAGCCACCCCGGATCGCCACCTGCCCCTGGGAACAGCGCAAGCCTATCCCCTCGCTCGTCGGCTAGCTCCCGTCGTCGCCACGTTGCTATTGCTTCAGGGAGGCGGTTCGCCATCGTCCTTATCGCCGGCCGCCTCGGAACCGACCTCCACCATGTATATAAGGACCCCGGAGCTCAAGCGAGACCTCGAGCAACCTCATGTGATCACCCTAGTGCTGCCTTGGCCAGCAGTCGAGAGAGAGAAGGCCTTCTTCCCCGAGTCCGGCCGGTTTGGCCGCCGCCTAGTTCCAGCCGATTCCGTCGCCACCAGTACCTCCCCCTCTCCGTTCTCTTCACCAAGAGCTTCCACATCCTCCCGTGAGCCTTTTCCCCTACTTGATTTTGATCGGGAGCCATCGCCGCCACAAAATCACTTCGCCACCGAAGCCTTCCTCCGCTGCGGAGCTCGCCGCCGGCGAATCCCTCCACCTCTGACAACCCTGCAACCACCGGAAAGATCACCCTCGACCCGTGGATCCATCCCCACCCTCAGCTCCCCACAAGGACCTGCCGTTCGCCGGCGACGGTCGCCGGAGTCCCACCTCCGCTCGGGACAGAGGGAGAAGGAGGGAGAGGCGACTGGTCAAACCTGACCAGTGGGCCCCGTGGACCCACTGTCAGTGACCCAGCCCCGCCTCCACGTGTTTTAAGTGAAGGCATAAACTTCATAAGTACATCTCCTTTGCCCCGGAAGCGTATTTCTATCTGAAACGTTTTCTTTTTCTATTTTGATTTAAAACCAGAATTTGACCAAAACTTTGACTGGCTATAACTTTTTAAATATAAGTCCAAATGAATTGATTCTATTTCCTACGTCTCTCAAATATAGTCTAGTTTATTTTAAGATTTATTTGATAATTTTTCAAGACAACTTTTTTTGCTGTTTTTATTTTGTGTCTTAATTCATTTATATTGCTAAAATAGGATTTTTGAAGAGAGGAGAAATATTTCAAGAGTTTGAAATGCACCCTGCCTTCCCGTGACCTGAAGGCAAGCATTATGAACCCTGGCATAATATTTTTGTGTGTTCGACGGCACGTTCATAACATCACCTCACCTTGGAGAAAGTTGTTATTTCATGTGATATGATCATATGCATGGGTGCATGTTACTGATTTCCATGCTGTTGGAAATGAACACACTTGTGATGATAATCATCCTCATGTGCCTTGCATGCATACCGGCAGGAACCCGGGAAAACCTCTGCCTTGGGTAGGCATGAGTTTGTCGCCGGTCTCCGTCGGCACGGTTATGTCTGGTATGGCATGGTAAGGTGATATGAGCGGTGACTCTGTTGGTTGAAATATATTTGTTATGCTAATCATGCAGGGAATACTTAAACCTCCTGAGTCGACCGTAGATCGAGTCTTGTGCCAGTAACCCCCATACTTGTTTCGTACTACCACTCGTATCTACAACAAGTAGAGTACGGTTCAGTAAGTTGTCAACCTCTTTCTAGCACACACTGTACAGAGAGGCCAGGGTGGAATATACCGGTTGTAGCTGGTAGGCAGGCCACCTGGTCCGGGGGCATGGGTGTTTCCGGTTAGGACCGAGAGGGGAGGCCACCCCTTAGAGCGCGCGATATAAATTTGATCCCATGCTACGCGAGGTTGTAGCCTCCCCACTTAGATGACAGGTGTCGTGCAAGTTAGGTGTGTTTTCAACTAAAAGGCCGTCGACGGAATTAGTCTTGATGGACTAAAGGAATCCGTTACTCGTGGGTAAAGAGTACACCCTCTGCAGAGATTAAACCTATTCGAATAGCCGTGTCCATGGTTAAGGATTACAGTCTGGGATGGGTCAAGTGTCGGTCTTAGTGTCGGTCTTCGGAGGTGAAACTGTTAAAACAGAAATGGAATTACTACTTGTGACTTGTGATAATTATGATTATTATTATTGTTGACTAACCCGTGATATTATTGTTATTATCGAGTATCTCTAGGACGGTTCCACCTTCGGGATATTCACTATGATTGTTTATTTTAAAGCCCTTTACGTGGTGTCGCTCAGACGCCCGACTGTGGCATTTCTTTTAAGGCCCTTTATGTGGTGCCGCTCAGACGCCCGACTGTGGCATTTCTTTTAAAGCCCTTTATGTGGTGTCGCTCAGACGCCCGACTGTGGCATTTCTTTTAAAGCCCTTTATGTGGTGTCGCTCAGACGCCCGACTATGGCATTTCTT
>NC_041391.1:258857529-258863550 GCF_002162155.2 Triticum dicoccoides
CTTTTAAAGCCCGTTATGTGGTGTCGCTCAGACGCCCGACTGTGGCATTTCTTTTAAAGCCCTTTATGTGGTGTCGCTAAGACGCCCGACTGTGGCATTGCTTGTTATTTATTTTCATAAATCTTAATACTACTATGTTATTGCATATTCATAAATAACATGCTTGCACGCATCAGAGTTTTATTTATCTTTTGTGACTGACGTCATGAGCATAAAATATTTTCAGCACACCATCGTTATGTTATACCTGTGTTCATAATGTTTGCGAGTACATTCAAAGTACTCACTGGCTTGTCCCTGGCTATTGTCTTGGCCAGATTTCTTGCATGGAGAGGAGCGACGCGATGACAGCCCCGGAACCTAAGCAACGATGATAGCAGCCTCGGGAAGATAGGAGTTAACCTGGTCAGCTGTTCGTGTTGGGAAATGGAGTCCCATAGACCCTGATGATCCTCAAACCGCTTCCGCCCTTATCCACTAGAAACCATTTGTTGTACTCACAGGCCAGAATGGTCTTGTACTTCATATTTTGTATTTTGCTTGGGATTTCTATCTCAAGTTGGAGCCTCATCAGCTAACAGTAATCCTGGGGCTGATGAGCACGACGGTCTTTTTCTGGAAATTTATACCCGGAAAAACCGGTCGTGACAAGCTTGAACATAAGGTTTATTCAGATCTGGACCAATTTCTAAATTTGCATACAAGGACTTACGGGCATTGTTATATGTTGTTTCCGGCGTCATTTAAAATTGATTTGATGTGTTGCTCTTGTATGCATCATCTCTTGCCATGAGTAGCATCATATAGGCTTTGTCATGCATCATACTTGGTTGAGCATCATGTCATGTTTACGTGTTGTGTGTTTACCTTGTTGTTTGTTTCTTTCCGGTTGTGCTCCTTCTCGTTAGATCCTGTTTCGTTGCGATCGTGAGGATTGGTTCGTCTACGCTTGGTTCTTCTTCGTGGCTTCATCTTCGTCATGGACTCTTTATTCTTCCTAGCGGCATTTCAGGCAAGATGACCGTCACCCTGGATCTCACTACTATCATTGCTATGCTAGTTGCTTTATTCTATCGCTTTGTCGCGCTACCTATCTCTTGTTGATCAAGCCTCCCAAACTACCATGTCAGCTAACCTTTTCACCCTTCCTAGAAACCATTGCTTGGCTATGTTACCGGTTTGCTCAGCCCGTCTTATATTGTTGTTAGTTGCAGGTGAAGTTGAAGATTGCTCCATGATGGACAGGTTTATGTTGGGATATCACAATATCTCTTATTTAATTAATGCACCTATATACTTGGTAAAGGGTGGAAGGCTCGGCCTTATGCCTGGTGTTTTGTTCCACTCTTGCCGCCCTAGTTTCCGTCATACCGGTGTTATGTTCCGTGATTTTGTGTTCCTTACCCGGTTGGGTGATTTATGGGACCCCCTTGACAGTTCGCTTTGAATAAAACTCCTCTAGCAAGGCCCAACCATGGTTTTGCCATTTGCCTACCTAAGCCTTTTTCCCTTGGGTTTCCCGAGCCCGAGGGTCATCTTTATTTGACCCTCCCCCGGGCCAGTGCTCCTTCGAGTGTTGGTCCGAACCGAGTAGACTACGGGGCCACCTCGGGGAAACTTGAGGTCTGGTTTTACTCGTAGGATGTGTCATCCGGTGTGCCCTGAGAACGAGATATGTGCAGCTCCTACCGGGATTTGTCGGCACGTTGGGCCTCTTTGCTACTCTTGTTTTACCATTGTCGAAATGTCTTGTAACTGGGATTCCGAGACTGATAGGGCCTTCCTGGGAGAAGGAATATCCGTTGTTGACCGTGAGAGCTTGTGATGGGCTAAGTTGGGACACCCCTGCAGGGTATAAACTTTCGAGAGCCGTGCCCGCGGTTATGTGGCAGATGGGAATTTGTTAATATTCGGTTGTAGAAAACTTGACACTTGACTTAATTAAAATGCATCAACCGCGTGTGTAGCCGTGATGGTCTCTTTTCGGCGGAGTCCGGGAAGTGAACATGGTTTTGGGTTACATATGTAAGTAAGTAGTTTCAGGATCACTTCTAGCTTCTCGACCGTTCCATTTGCTTTTCTTCTCGCTCTTATTTACATAAGTTAGCCACCATATTTTGCTTAGCCACTGCTGCAACCTCACCACTTATCCATTTCCTTTACCCATTAAGATTTGCTAGTCTTGATCACTGTTCAAGATATCTTCCGATATTCCGATAAATCGGCTGATTTATCACTTATCGTGGTCAGACCGATAAGATAAATCGGCCGATAAATCAACCGATATGGCGATAAATCGGCCGATATGCCGATAAACTGACCGATTTACCCCTTATCGTAGGTTGACCGATAAGTTCCCGATAAGCAATATCCCCAATATTGGTCTTCATACCCATGGTAATGGGATTGTTGAGTCCTCGTGGCTCATAGATTACTACAACAACAGTTGCAGGTACAGGTTATGCGATAATCTTGATGCGAGAGTGATGTTTGTTTGTCTTGGAGTTCTTCTTCTGCTTCTTCTTCATTCAGGGGATAGGTTCCAGGTCGGCAGCCTAGGCTAGCAGGGTGGATGTCGTTTGAGTTTCTGTTTGTGTTTCATCCGTAGTCGGATGGTGCTCTTATGTATGATGATGTTGTATTCGTGTGGCATTGTATGCCTCTTGTATGTATCTCCAACTATTATGTAATGGTACGATGCAATGATATCCACCTTGCAAAATCATATCTGACATGCGCTTCTATCCTTGGTGGGACCTTCGAGTTCCTTTAGGGTAGGGTCGCACATTGGGCGTGACAACTGTGGCGATGGATGTGGTGGAAGACGGCGGCGATGGATGGGGTGGCTGATGGAGGCTGGTGTGGGGATGGTGCTCTAGCACGGACAGTGTATGAATGGTAAAATGGAGGGAGAGGTACGGGGAACCATGTTTTTGGGACGCGCCTCTCTGAAGTATGGGAAAGTTACGAACTTAGCCCCCGTTTAAAATTTGGACGTCTCGTCGGTTAGGGATAGGACGGTAATCTCGCATCTCGGTAATATTTGCCCAGAGCGATTTCGGACGAGGAGAGGGTGGTTGGCGCCCATGGTTGGCACCCACGGTGTATGAAAGGGGCTGACAGGTAGGGCGGTTGTGTCACGTCCGATTGAAGTTACAAACCTGCCCCTATTGAAAATATTTGCCTACATCGATTTTGGCCGAGTCGAGTTTGTTTTGCCGCCCACCGTCTATGAATGGGGAATGGAGGGAGAAACAGAGGTTTTTCGGACGAGCTTGAATCAAATGTGTTTTACCGCCCATGTTTGACGCCCACTATGTTGGAATGGGCTCAAAGGCGGTCGTGTCACGTCTAATTGAAGTTACTAACCTACCCCTAGTTAGAGCAGTGGAAATCGGGCCGATGGATTGTCCGTGTAATGGGTAGACAGTAATTTCCATTTCCCAAACACTTGGCTTTGGGCAGCTGACGTGGGAGTGGACATTTTGCCGCTTCTTTCGAATTTTGGGACAATAAGCATCCACGTTTACCTTGGCAACTAAATTCGAATCCATTTTGTATTCCTATATGAAACTTTATAAATCATTCTATGTGTTTTTATATATCTTCAAAAGGACGACAAAGATGTATTCCACTGTCATATATGAATTTGGTTTACAAATGCCGATACTCAAATTCAGAAGCTAGAATCAAGTTTATGGTGAATTCGAATATTTGGAACACTTCATGTCCAACTCAAATGTCACACGCAGCATAAAGTGTACTCCCATTTAGATATGTACACAAATGATGTATCAAGATTCAAATACCGAGTCAATCAACCAAGAATGTATAGAACAAATAGACATATAAACACTTATAGAGTATATGGATCAATAATATCAACTAACATACATAAGCCAGACCGCTGTACTTTCTATTGGCTACAACAACATCCTTTTTTTAGCTAGCATCTTGGATCTTTCCGATGCATGCCACTTATGGTCCATCTATACTACTATTATTGTTGAATGCACATTCAGCCTGATTGGCATATTTGTAGGTCTGGCACAGCAATCCAAATGAAATGCCCAAAATCTCCCTTCTCACCCTGTGGGTGGCTAGTCCTATTTATAGGCGGAGGCCCTGGGCCTCTCCCCTAATATTGAGCGGGAAGGGCGCCAACAATTGGCCTTTTTGAAGGGGAACATCTAGTACACTTATCCTGACTATAGTCGGTCTTCGACTGCCAAAGGCTCTGACGATGACGCTGGCTTGAGCTCCACGATGACCTCCATCCTGTCGTCCTACTGGTCTTGGTCTTGTTGCACCGAAATGGTTGCCTTTGCTTGATACTCTTGCCTGCGCTTGCCC
This sequence comes from Triticum dicoccoides, assembly GCF_002162155.2. NCBI lineage: Eukaryota > Viridiplantae > Streptophyta > Magnoliopsida > Poales > Poaceae > Triticum > Triticum dicoccoides. The sequence goes on from NC_041391.1 coordinate 258,861,883, forward strand.
CCTTTGCACCAAAGAGGAAACAAGGACTCTGCATAGGCCGGCGCCCGCCTGGCGCCTGCCTGGCCTTGGTCGTCATGGCTTGTGTCACGGGCACCTCGTGAGGCACCCCGCCTTGATCTCTCCGCCTCCTCGCAAGCCAGCCTGACGAGGCCGTGCCCGAGGAAGCCTCCTGTCATCCGCCCCGCGAGGCTTTGCCCCTCGCGAGGGTCTTGAGTACGCGTTGATGAAGATGGGTCGTACTGGGCCACTCCTTGAGCCACGCCATAGGCCGCAGGAAGGCAAGTCTGGGTACCCCTGTTCCTAGAACGGCGACAAGGATAGATCTATTGATATGCAGTTTGCGCACTGGTTATAGGTGCAATTACACTTCGATATTTTCAGCCAGAGAATGAATAATTCAAGCAGGTATAGACCACATTTGTACTCCACCATGTTGCATCTTGTGTTTTTTGGTGCTTGCATCATTTAGTGTTTATAATCTGAACTACTTTGGATCATTAGCTAGTTGTCAAAGTGCATGTAGCTTCACATTTCTCAAGTTATGCTGATTTACGGAGTGCAAGTGCCTTCGTATTTTTTAAGTTAAATGTTCGCCTTGGTAACTTGAATTCTAGGATCTGCCACTGCACACAAATCATACACGAATGCCAGTATGAATTAAATGAAATGCAGGGACTTACGCTAGCTCATTCTATAGGCTCACTGCAACTCTGCTTGCGCTTGGGATGTTCCATGTAGAAGTCCATGTTACCACTTGCTTGGATGTGCAGTCATTGTGCTCCTTGCATCCCCCTCTGCATTTTTGACACAGCGAATGGTTAATCAAATAAGAGGAATCAACCTTGATGTTGTACCGTAGGACAGATACTTACAAGGTTATACGGGTGTGCAGGATGTGTACCAGATCTCGTAGCGCCATCATGCTTCGCAAAAAATGGATTTGCTTGTTTCAGATGATATCTCCAGAAGAAATAAGAGTTAAAGTCAGAGTTGCATAGGTGTGTAAGCTAAGAGATCAGTGAAAGGATATCCAAACATCGTCGGAACAGTGCACAAGGGAGTGATGTGTGGATACCTAGTTCGGGTCGGCGTTTGGGCAGGCTCACCTAGCTAGAGTGCGGGTCACTTCAGAGCCATTGAGGGTGATGCGCTAGTGTTAGCTGGCCGCGCACGGATGCAGATCTTGAGTGGTAGCAGAGCGCTACGATGCGGTGGACGAGACCGTTGGTGAAGCCCCAACGGCCTTGGGGGCGGAGATGCGACGATGTGCTCGGTGAAGTAGCCCCGGTGAGCTGGGAGACGACGTCGGTGAAGCGCACCTGATGCGGTGGAAGTCGGTGTCTGTGAGGCACGTCGGTTGCGGCGGCCGATGTTGTCGGTGGACCACCCGGTCCGGTGGACGAGGGTGTAGATGAGGTAGCTCCGGTGCGGTGGTGAAGAGCGACCGTCATCTTCGTCATCGTCGTCCGGCATAGAGGTGGGGAAAGAGACGAGACAAGGGGTGATTCGAACTGTGCTTGGGTTGGCGGCGAATTAGGGATTTGAGCAATCTAGGCGCGGAAGGGGACGGTGGAGAAGAGAGATTTTGCAGGGCTGAAAGTGGGGCCGCCAGATATTCAATCTGAAACGTGGAAGCGGGAACTTATTTTGTCGTTGTCCTTTTTTAGG
>NC_041391.1:258863969-258880588 GCF_002162155.2 Triticum dicoccoides
TTGTGTCATGACATGTGGGCCCAGCAGGTGGCTAGCCCACATGTCAGTGACCCAAAGGCAGGTGCCTTTAAGGCACCGAAGCAGCATCCTCCCCGACACGACCCTGGTCTACCCTGGTGCGCCTGCATTTGAGAATTCCACTACTAGGAAAAGGCCTACTAGTGGCGCACCAGTTTTGCCTACTAATGGCGCACTACTGGTGCGCCACTAGTACCATGCCACTAGTATTAAATACTAATGGCGCACCACTGGTGCGCCATTAGTATCTGGTATACTAATGGTGCACCACGCCGTGCGTCATTAGTATAGACCAACATGCGCCATTAGTATGCCTCCAAGGGGGCCATATTTACCCATGTGCTTTGGCATACTAATGGCCCACTGTGGTGTGATGCGTCATTAGTATCCTTTGGCATACTAATGGCACACTTTTGGATGATGCGCCATTAGTATGAATATTAGTGATTATTTTTTTTCTTTTCTGATTTTTGCACAGGTTACAAAATATATTATTGGACAGAATATAGACAACACTACACAGCAATAGCAGATTCATCGAATACAATAGAAGATTAGTCTCTGAATACAATTCATCATATTAGTCTCCAAATTCAAAAGACCGAACAAAGATAGAACATTACAAGTCTCGAGACCGCGAGTAGCGAGTTTGTCTTCACATTACAAGTCGATATCGATCATCTAAACTACCATCACATAGAAGAGAGCTACGGTCATCACGATGAGCATCATCGTGATGAAACTGGTCTTCATCCGGTTCCTCCAACGCTCCCTCCTCTCTCCCGCTAGATAGCGCGCGTATCTAGATTCCGCCTCCACCCTAGTGGTGTACCCTTTGTAACTGTTACCGCTAAAACGGTGAACCTGTCTCCAACACTCCTCCCAGTCGTCGTAGACTCCGGGAACCTAACCCTTGTACACGACATACGACGGCATCTCTATGCACAAGCCAAACAACAGACAATACATAAGCAATATATAAGTATGCAACAAAAGGATCGGAAGAGAAAAGCAAGACATTAATAGCACGATTCATGGTCTTACTAATAAATAGCATTGATTACATCTAAGTTGAACGACTGTGCAAACCAAAGAGACATACAAGTTCATTAAAGTTTAAATACAACATGAGCAAATCGATGTCTCAAAACTACAAATAGCGTCACTACTTTTGACTCGACTCATGGGACCGGAGCGTGGATGAAGCCGTCGTCTTTCGTGATGGTCATGAAGTCGCGGTCGTTGTCAGACTGCATTTGTAGCGTTGTGTCTATCTCACTGTTGGACGGTTGATATCTGAGGTAGAACTGCCCCGAGGTACGAAGGACATCTTGATGGATGATTTCTACAAACTTCGACTGGATGCGAAAGAATTCTTGTCAGAGGTCCGCGTCCTGGATTGCCACCAAGCTTGAGGCCCAATCTTTGACATTATTTGGTAGCAGAAGGTGATTATGATCCCGTACGATCTCCCGCATGTGATGGAGGGCGTAGTAGGCATCCTTCTGACCGCCAGGCGGCTGCTTGACACAGAGGAACGTCGTATTGTGGGTGAACACGTGCCTCCTGTACCTATGAACTAGCCTATTAAAGGTGCCTCCAGATGTGGCGTAGCCGGGGAGAGCATCATCAAGAACTTTCTGGATATTTTTGTAGTCTATCTTGGAGTCACGGTCCGGGTCAAAATATGTGGCCATGGAATATTTTGGGCTTAAGAGGATGAGTGTGCAATGTGTGTCACTGCACAGAATACGGAATGTTAGAAAAAAATAACGATCAAAATCTGAGAAATCAGATGTTACGGGGCGGTTAGGGGATGACTTACTCGGGAAAGTAAGGCACGAGGAAGTTATCCTTATCTGGGTTTGCCAGAATGACGCCTTCGAGGTGTGAACTCGCGACCTGCCGGTCCCCAGCGCTGCCCAAGATCTTGGCACACATGTAGAAGGGGTCGACTATCCCGATGTCCGGGGTCTTGTCTCTAATGATCTGCATCTCCATATTCAGCGAAAACAGCAGAACGAAGGTGTAGTGCAGTGGATGAAGGTTAAACATACCAAAGATGTCATCAAACCGTAGGACGATCGTTCCCCCAATGGCACTATCCACAAAGCCCTTGCCCTCTGGCACCTTGGCCACGAAAACCGGGTATGCCACATCATTCTGGGAGAGACGTCGCTTCTCCAAAGAAAGAACACTATCATGCAGACTCCGCATAGCACCGGTTGCAGCATTGAGCATATTTGTCGGTAGCATCGCCCTACCCACCACATGCACCCTCCTTGAGATATCCTTAGGTGAAGGTGGCTCGTCCTGAGCACGGATCGTACTCAGTGCCGGCTGGCTCGCACCGGCGCCCTTGTTAGTCATTCGTTTCTGTCCCTTCTTCTTGATCTGCTGTAATGGGACCGAGTTCTGCTCACAGACCGCCATCTTGAGTGTGTTGGGGCTGATAATATTTCGCACCTCAACTATCTGAGGCTCGGTGAAGGCGGCAGCTAGAGGCGTCTCCTGAGAACTGAAGGCCAGACGATGCCTGTTGCAATTGGGTTTCTCCGCCGTAACAGCTAGATCGCGGTCTTCTTGTTTGGGTTCTTGAGAAGGAGGCCCGTAGAACTCGTCACCGTACCCATGTTCGAAAAGTATTTATCGATGTTGGTAAATGTACCGTCGTCGTTGTCGTCGTCATCCGGATCCTGTGCCATATGCATGTCCGGATCCTGTGCCATAGGGATGTCCGGCATGTCCGGTAGCGTTGCGGCGTTCTTGCCATGGCTTGGCGCCGGCACGATTGGCGGTCTTGTCTGTGGGGTGGTGTCCCCCGCCCCCAATCGAAATTGGCTCTTCGGCCAAAGCAGGGGCCAGCTTACGCAGGCGCTGAGCGTCATCACATCGTCTTCGTCGGCCCCAGCGGGTCGAATCGGAGGTAACACCTCGTCGCAGCCTGGCAGCACCCGAACCAGTTCAACCCTATACAAGGTGGGTGGCATCGGATTACCGTGGAACACGCGGTTGCCCGGTTGAACGATTATGCCCTTGGTGACATCGACCAACTCGCCGCCCACGAAGGGCAGGAGAGTGCAAGGAACGTCGGCGGTGCCCTACGAAAACATGGATTGCGTCAGGGATGCCCAGTCAAAGGCAAGGAGATGAAGTCATCGGCCGAGTGGCTTAGTTACCGTGATGTCGTCGAGCTGGGCTAATGTCGAGGCACCACCAATGGCGGGCGTGCAACTGACAGAGGGGCTACTTGCTGGCGAGGTGCCGGCCGGCGTACAGCCGGGTGTATTAAGCTCCAATGCCCGTGCCGGCGCCGGAGACACGAATACCGCCTCCGCCAGAGACACCAATGGTGCCGCCTGCGTGTTGTGCGAGTTGCTGGCCGTGAAGCTGGGAACCGGGGGAGGCCCCTGTTGGCCACCCGCAATCCACGTCGTCAGCCCAGGGATCAACATAGGCACCATGGCCGTGAGCGTCGTTCCCAGTTGTTGTTGCACTTGCTCTTGGACAATCTCCGGAATCCGCGCCACATGTGCCTTGAGTGCTTCAACCTCGCGCGACTGGCTTTCCGAGCTGGTCTTTTTCTCCGTTCGCCCACCAGCGGTATAGTATGACGACCATTTTGTGGACAAGCCTTTACCGGCCACACGACCAGCTGACGACGGCTTACTGAGATTATCCTTGTTTTTCATTACGTTCAACGACCTATTTAAAGGGGTGTCGAAAGGGGATCTCTGAGACGACCCCGCGCTACTGCTTTCAGTGTCCTGCGGAAGGAACGTGAACCATTTAGAAATATTGGGGATTAATTAGAATGAAACCATATGGAGCTAATTATGCGGGGGTGTATTCCTTACCAGAACAAGCTCAAGCGCCCTGGTCTTCGGATCCGTGGTAAGCTCCTTTGTTACCGGGTCCTCCTTGTACCGGGCCCTGACAAAGTTCCTGCTCTGCTTGTCATGGTATTTCTTGAAGCGGGGCGGTAGGCCTTGCTCGGCACGCTCCGCGTCTTCCTTGTCCCATATAGGCTCCGCCACTCTGTAACCGCCGGGACCGAGTTGGTGGACCCCTAAGTTCAACTGCCACATTTCTTTCCCCCACTAAATTGATTCGGAGGTTGCTCTGCTCTCGCACTTGATCTTGAACTCCTTGTAGTCATCTTCACTTATCAAAGGATATTTCTCCTTGATCTTCTCATAACTATCACCTTTTTCAATCATTGCCTTCACCGTGCTTCTCCAAGTAGATAGGGCCGTGCTCATCCTCGTGAGGGCGGCACTGTTCACTTTATTCCCTGAGAGGCGTGTGTTTGCAAAGTCAGCGGGGAACTTGTATCATTCGTGCAGCTTCATGAAGAGGAGGCTGCGCAAATTCCCTCGGTCCTTATGCCTTAGGTTCTCGGTGTTGATCGAGATGGTGCTGCAGAGAATGCACCCGAGCTGAACCGAGTACCCCTTGACTACTTCTTTGGGCGCCGTCGGATGCCCGTCGGAGTTCACTTCAGTAAATTCCTCCTTGACGGTGCCGAGCACGCTCGGGCGCCGGTCCTTCCGTTGCCTCTTTGGTTGGCTGCCATTTGTGTGTGCGCTGCCATCATCAGTGGTGGCATCCTCGGCGGCACCATCAGTGGTGTCATCCCCGACGCCACTAGGGGTTGTGTAGTCAGGATCGGTATCTTCCGCGGCGTCCTCATAGCAGTGAGGTTCTTCCTCCATCTCCTGGGACAGGTCCCAGAATTGCTTGCCGCCCGAACCGCCGGCCTCATTGCTGTGGGCCATGTTTCGCTCTAAATAGGAAAAGTTATGTCAAAAAGTTGGTTATTGTCAAGGAAATCATTTAGGGTTTGTCGACACTGAGGCATCCTAAAAGCTAAGCTTTTATCATTTAGGGTTTGTCGACGCCGAGGCACCCTAAAAGCGTAAGCGTACATCATTTAGGTTCTCATCGACACCGAGGCACCCTAAAAACCAAGGTTTTATCATTTAGGGTTTGTCGACGCTGAGGCACCCTAAATGCGAAGTTAAGTTTTCATCATTTAGGGTTTATCGATGCCGAGGCACCCTAGGTTGGGCCTAATCACTTGGCACTAATCACTTGGCTCTATTGCCACCTATGTTGGGTTTATCATCTCTTTTACGATGCTAAGGAGAATTCTAAGTTGGGCCTAATCACTTGGCTCTATTGCCACCTATGGTTTAATGCAGCAAGAATAAAGGGGCAGTTGATCCTACTTAATTAAGTACTAAGATACCCCGGCTCATGCATATGTCCTATTTTTAGCAAAGTCATGCTAAAATTCACAGAAAATTTCAGCATGACCTTTGCTGAAAATAGGACATATGGAGTAGCCGAATTTGCCAAAACGGAAGTTAGTCGACATTCCGGCAAACTCAAGGGCCTCTCGGGGTATAGCAGCAGCATCACAAGTTGACAAAATTCCCAAGTAGTACAGCAACAGCATCACAAGTAGTACCAATGAACATATAGTCCAACAAGTTGAAAAAGCTGAAGTTCTCAGCAAGAAGAATCACACAACACAGCACCTGCATTATGATGATACATTTGGAGATTGCACATACAGTTTTCACATAAGCATAATTGTTCTGGAGATTTCACATACAGTTTTTAACAACACAGCACCTATGAATGCCTATCTTTCTGGTTTTCCAATTCCTTGTCAGCACAGCATAGCACAATAATTACAGCACAGCACAACACATACAGTTTTTGACAGCACAGCACAGCACAGCATACAGGGAAAGCAGAAATGCTTGTTGTAAATAATTACTTAAAGTAAACACTTTTTTTATCTTAGCTTACTTACAACAGAATGCCTATATTTCTGGTTTTCCAATTCCTTTTGTTTCATTTTCAACATTGCTCTATTTGTAATTAATAGCACTGTTCAAGAAATCTCTATATGCAATCTATAGAGATACTACTGGCCATTGACCTGCTGGTATACAAAACTGAATATGCTACTCTAGCTCCTGGAGTTGGTTACTTAATTCTGTCTCTTCCCATTGGTCTGGGTGACCTTTGGGTAATAGCTACTTATACTTGTTGTTACAGGTTACTGCTATTATATATACTTATAGCAGCACTGCTAATGATACTAGCCCATGTGCTTGTGCGTGTGGTGTCCTATTTGCAGAAAAATACCATGTGTAAGTGGAGTGTAGTGTTCTGCAGAAGCAGATGTTCAGTTGGGTGCTACCCTGTCTATTTCTTCTATTCTATCCTTATACTCTGCTTAAGAACAGATGCTACTTGTCTTGGCTATATACAACAAATTGACCTGGTTGTGTTCTATGCTATTATGCTACTTGTCTTCTATGCTATCCTTATACTCTGCAAATTTACATGGTTGAGTAAGACTAGAATTATTTCCCAAAGAAAAGAAAATAAAAAGGTTATGTGGTGTCCTATCTCAGTTTTAGATGCTTAAATCACAAACTCCTTTAGTTTACATGTCAGTATTAGCAAACACTACAGTTTCAGTGAAGGAGTCATAACTGAATAACAGGCACTATAGTTTCTCTACAGTATTGGAACACTGAACATTTCCAGTTAACTGTAGCAAGAAAAACTGTTTCATCCAAGGACTGAACAAATCGACATGGCACCTACTATTTTCATCCAACTACTTTAAAAAATGATATAATCAACACTAGATATAATCGACGCGGCAGAGCATTTCTCCTAGATATAATCAACACTAGAGCCACCTCTCTTACATCTACAGATATTTTTCACGTTTTGTCGGCACAAATACCATCAGATAATATGCAGGGACTAGTTAGAATCCCATTAGCACTCAAAGCAAGAATCATGCACTACACTTCATTGCTTCAGCCGCATGGACTGTATAGCAAATTTCAGTAGTTCAAGATACTAATAAATACCCAATTACACACAAATGCTTTCAATACTTGATACTGTGCAGTGTTATTGTTTTATATATAAATACATAATGCTTATAGCACTTTTTGAGCACAATGCTTACTGGAACCTGGACAGTTGCTGCGCGATGGTGGAAATCACTGGTCCGTACCGCTGCATCCACATACAGAACAAAATTCAGACCATTTCATATGAAGCATCATGCAATAACAAAATTTAAACTGCACATGGAAATATGCAAAGCACTGTAAAAAGTAAGGAGACTCCGCACGGTCGTATGAATCTACTAAAAACTACAGGTTTCAAGGATCCTATTCCTATCACCTGGCTACAGAGTGAAAATCAATATGGATATGTAACAACTAAGCTAGTATTGACAGCACCAAAAATGACTTACATTGCAGGTTTTTAATTGGACATGACAGGGTATTTTCTCAGTCAAATATAGATGCAAAACAAATTGCTTGTAGTGAGATACATCTTTGTGAAGAAAAAAGTATACATCTTTGTTTCGCCAAATCTTAAGAGACCAGAGTCCTGGCAGATTAAGTACAAGATGTATATGCATCTACGATATCTAGTTTCAAATGTATGATGCTTTAGATTCTCTCTGTTACAGACCAAGCTTGATACGCAGAGGGGAAGAGGCAGCGAGTGATTTCACTTTCAGTGGGCGTATTATCATGGTGCATTCTAAAATATTCAGCGCTCACAAGAAAAACAATGTTATACTCCCAAGTGAGAGAGAAGCAGATCTCTCCGTACACCCGACGAATAGAGCATGAATGGAGCCGAATCTAGGATTTGAGAGAGGCGCACCAGGAGACGGCGAAGACAGTGAAGCAGAGGCAGCGGGTGATGCCATAGACCAGCAGCTGCGCAAGGAGGAGCACGAAGAAGGCGCAGACGCCATAGACGGTGGAGGCATCGGTGTCGTAGAGGTAGTAGGAGCGCTCGTCATACTCGTCCGGCACCACCTTGCCCTGCGAGATAGAGAAGGGGCCGTCATCCCCAGCACAGGCGGGGGGCAAGGGGAGGAGGAGGTGTAGGAGGGTCAGGGGGGCGTACGGTGCTGCATCGCTGCTCGGCGCCGACGGCGAGGAGGAAGGCGAAGACGTTGAGGAAGATGAGGAAGCCGCAGAGCACGAGGGAGGCCAGACACGAGGTGGCGAACCCGGCCGCAGGCGGAGGGGGGACCGCAAGGGAGGCGTCGCTCGGCTCGGGGACGGCTGAGGGAGTCCTGGACTAGGGGGTGTCTGGATAGCCGGACTATCATAATAGGCCGGACTCCAAGACTATGAAGATACAAGATTGAAGACTTCGTCCCGTGTCCGGAGGGGACTTTCCTTGGCGTGGAAGGCAAGCTTGGCGATATGGGTATGTAGATCTCCTACCGTTGTAACCGACTCTGTGTAGCCCTAGCCCACTCCGGTGTCTATATAAACCGAAGGGTTTTAGTCGGTAGGACGAACAACCATTACAACAATCGTACCATAGGCTAGCTTCTAGGGTTTAGCCTCCTTGATCTCGTGGTAGATCCACTCTTGTACTACCCATATCATCAATATCAATCAAGCAGGAGTAGGGTTTTACCTCCATTGAGAGGGCCCGAACCTGGGTAAAAACATCGTGTCCCTTGTCTCCTGTTACCATCCGCCTAGACGCACAGTTCGGGACCCCCTACCCGAGATCCGCCGGTTTTGACATCGACATTGGTGCTTTCATTGAGAGTTCCTCTGTTTCGTTACTGATAGGCTTGATGGCTCCTTCAATCAACAACAACGCACTCCAGGGTGAGACTTTTCTCCCCGGACAAATCTTCGTGTTCGGCGGCTTTGCACTGCGGGCCAATTCGCTTGGCCATCTGGAGCAGATCGAAAGCTACGCCCGTGGCCATCAGGTCAGGGTTGGAAGCCTAAACTTCATGGCTGACATCCGCGGAGACTTGATCTTCGATGGATTCGAGCCACAGCCGAGCGCGCCGCGCTGTCACGATGGGCATGACTTAGCTCTACCACCGGACAATACCCTAGAGGCCGCGCATGAGTCCGCTCTAACCCATAGTTCGGAGCAGACCGCGCAGATCGAGGATAGGTGGCTGGACACCACCTCGGGAGCCGCAACTTCTACGGTGATGGAGCCGAATACTGACCTTGTCCTTTGCAAAGCCCGTGACTCCGGGGTGCCGAACTCCTTGCTGGACTCCGAACCTCTTGCGCACCTGCCAATGGAATCCAATTGGGCGCCGATCATGGAGTTCACCGCTGCGGACATCTTTTAGCACTCACCCTTTGGCGACATCCTGAATTCGCTAAAGTATCTCTCGTTATCAGGAGAGTGTTGGCCGGACTGCGGTCAGGACGGTTGGGATGCGGACGACGAAGAAATTCAAAGCCCACCCACCACCCACTTTATAGCCACTGTCGATGATCTAACCGACATGCTCGACTATGACCCCGAACACATCGACTGTATGGACGACGATGCCGGAGACAATCAAGAACCAGCGCCTACCGAGCACTGGAAGGCCACCTCAACTCATGGTGTATATATGGTGGACACCCCAAAAGGGAGCGATAACAAGGAACAACGGGACGCGGCGAAGGATAGTTCCCCCAAAAAACAACCAAAACGGCGACGCAAGCGCCGCCCCAAGTCCCGCCTTGATAACAAACAGCACTCATAATGACCCAGCCATGGAGCAGGGCAAACCAGTGTGCGACGAACATGCAACCAAGCAGCCATCCAAAGAGGATGAATCGGATAATCAACTCATCCTCGGCGAACACTGGAGCATAAGAACCTTCAAAAAATGCTTGTCGCCACTGCAAGAAGTTTTAAGAAGGAGAAACGGAAGCTCAAAACAGCGGAAGATATACTCAGAATGAGGTGGAGCGAAGTACTCAAGACTGCGGACAAATATGGCAATAGCCACCAAACAAAGAGCTACCCGAAGCGCAAGCTGCTGCCTGAATTCGACGAGGAGGCCTTAGAGCCCCCACAATCAAAGAGCAAAGAGGCCGTCTGGCCGGATAGACGACCAGGTGACAGGCCAAGAGCGGCAAGCGGCGCCGGCACATGACACACATAAATATCATCGCAAAACGGATGGCCAGGTCAGGTCCATTTATGGGCCAAAGAAGAAGGCCCCAGGAAGCAACACAACACACCGCGTGTTCGAAGATAACGGGACACCTAAATACAGGGGCGCCGCACACCCACTATGTTTCACCGATGAGGTGCTGGATCATGAATTTCCAGCGGGGTTCAAACCCGTAAACATAGAGGCATACGACGGAACAACAGACCCAGAGTCTGGATTGAGGAATACATCCTGCACATACATATGGCTAGAGGAGACGATCTCCACGCCATAAAATATCTACCCCTCAAGCTCAAAGGGCCAGCTCGGCATTGGCTCAAAAGCCTACCAGAAAATACCATTGGAAGTTGGGAAGAGCTCGAGGACGCGTTTCGAGCAAACTTTTAGGGGACTTATGTCCGCCCTCCGGATGCAGACAATTTAAGTCACATAACTCAACAGCCTGGAGAGTCAGCGCGCAAATTCTGGAACAGGTTCCTCACCAAAATAACCAAATAGTCGACTGTCCGGACGCCGAAGCCTTAGCAGCTTTCAAACATAATGTCCGAGACGAATGGCTCGCCAGACAGCTCGTCCAAGAGAAGCCGAGAACAATGGCCGCGCTAACAAGCCTCATGACCAGCTTTTGCGCGTGGGAAGACAGCTGGCTAGCACGATGCAGCACCAGCGACCCGAGTACATCCGAGATCAGAGATGGAAACGGAAAATCACGACGCAGAAAGAACCAGCGCCGAAATAAAGAAAAGAGCCCAAAGAGCACGGCGGTCAACGCCGGATTCAAAAGCTCGCGGCCGAACAATAAAACGCTGCCTCTTAAGGACAACAGCGATGAGCTATCCGACAAAATTTTGGATCGGATATGTCAAATCCACAGTACCTCCGGGAAGCCTGCAAACCACACCCACCGAGATTGTTGGGTCTTCAAACAGTCCGGTCGACTCAACGCCGAACACAAGGGGCTCGACGCGCCAAGCAAGGATGACGACGAACCCCCCCAGCAGAGCACCGGACAACAAAAGACTTTCCCACAAGAAGTCAAAACAGTAAACTCACTTCATGTGATAATACGAAACAACAGTGCGGCACCTGCCGAAGTAGGTGTCGCACGGTCCACCCAAGCGGAGCCTCGAGATTGGATGTCAAAACCAATTACTTTCGACCACCTGGATTATTCCAGAAGTATTCGAAACGCGGGATGGACTGCTCTGATATTGTATCCTATAATCGACGGACTACAATTTACACAAGTCCTAATGGATGGCGGCAGCGATTTAAACCTGCTATATCACAATCCGCAACATGGGGATAGACCTTACTAAAATTCGCCATAGCCGCACTTCCTTCAAAGGAGTGACGCCAGGCCCTTACACCAAGTGCACAGGCTCCTTACTACTAGAAGTTGTGTTCGGGTCACCCGACAACTCCCGACGCGAAGAGCTAATCTTTCATGTCGCCCCATTCAAAAGTAGCCATCAAGCACTATTGGGACGTGAAGCTTTTGTTCGCTTCAACGCAATACCGCACTACGCGTCTCTTACACTTAAAATGCCCGGTCCACGCGGCATCATCTCATTAAAAGGTCATTCAAGACCCCGGACACAGCTAGGCGAGTCCGGCATAAATAAACTAGGGGCTCCCTAGCCGCACACCCCTCCACAAGGGGCTGTGCGTATGAGCAATAAAGAGCCAACAAAAGCTCAACCTTATTCATTTATTCATACTCTATTTTAAATACATTTTTCACACGATTTCTTTTCAAACTAAGTTCCTCTCTTTTACAGATGAACAACGTGTTACACCCATCCAGGATGCAGCACAATGGAGACACAGGCGCAGACGTGCAGCAGGGACCCGTGGCAAGGATTCTTTTTAGATTAAGACCCTGCGTAAACCTTTCTTACTGTCTCTTGTTGATTCACATCCACCGGTTTTTCACCATAACCGACGAGGAGACTGGCATTTTGGCATCGGCCGCGTCAGAAATTTTCGCCTGTACCTGGACACCACGGGTTTAGGGCATTGATCTGCCCGTTATCATAAAGACCGAATACCTTAGGGAGTGTTCGGCGTCTCGAGTTAGGCCTTATATGCATTAGCTCCGAATCATGTCTTTGGTCAAATGTTGGGTTTGCCTGGCTCCTGTGTTTTGCTGCCTTACGTTCCGTATCATCGGCTAACGCGGCACCAGGAGAACTACTGCGATTGTGCCAAGGTTCGGCCGGGCGAGCGCCTCAGTAGAGAAAGCCGAAAACTGACTGTCATGATGTAGCGAGAGATTGGTCAACCACTCGATCGACTACCGGAATGTTTAGAATTTCTCCGCTTTGACGAAGGACCGTTTCCCGGTCAGGCACATACACGCCCTGAATTCGGAGAGCGCGGTGCCCCTAGGGGCTATGTCGTAGCCCCACCTTCGAACACCTATGGCTAAGTGAAAGTGATAAAGCATTATAGTCCGGTTGCCTCGTTTGCTACGCTACCACCTCCTTCGTAGGACCAAGACATTGGATTAAGTTTGAAAATGCGCTACTTTGCAAACACCCCCGCACTATGTGCGTGGGGGCTGAAGCCGAAGACTGCCATCTTTCAGGTTATACACAAGTATACATTAACGGCCGCACAGGAGATATTTCAATACTTGAACGCACAAGTAAAAAAAGTGCTTATATTATAACAATTGTTTTACAAAACATAAAGATCATTTGAACATGACATTTTTTGAGCACTGCGACTCAATTACATGAGCACCACGCAGAACTTCCCGAAAATAGTGCTCGGTGGGTAACCGGCTCTCGTCCGAACCCCGGGTTGCAACAGCGGTGGCATCCATCTCCGTCTAGTATGTCTTCACATGGGCGAGGGCCATCCGTGCAACCTCTATGCAGGCCGACCGCTTCATTGCCTTGATATGCGGCACCGCCCCAAGGAATTGCTGCAATAAGCCAAAATAACTCTTCGGCTTGGGCCTATCCGGCCAGATATGAGCCACGATATCCGTCATGGCAAGTCCAGACAATCTATTCAGCTCAGCCCACTCAGCCAACCGATCGGTCAGCGGAAGTGAACACTCCGGACTGTGGAATTGAGACCAAAAAAGCTCTTCCGTCTCGTGATCCTTTTGACTTCGGAAGTGCACAACAGCATCTGCCGCACTCGCCGCTAAATCCATATAAGGATCCTCTGGACCCCACAGCTAGCCTAGCTGAGCATACTTCGGATCTGTGAACCTCCTGCGCAGCAGAAAAGGCTTGCCAGCCGCAATATCTCCGGCCTGGCGCAGCTCCTCCTTTATAGCCCTCATTGCAGAACGGGCATCCTTGGCTTCGGCGGTGGCCTTCTTTAGGCTTTCTTGCTCAGCTCGGCGTTCTTTTTCAAGAACCTCATAGCGGTCGGCAACATCTTTCAGCTTCACGGCCATTTCGGCCATCTCCTCCCTGCTTCGGCAGTGAGCAGCCCTTTTGGCTTCTAGATCTTCGGCCGCCTTCGAGGCAGCCGCATCACTCCTTCTGGCCTGCTCCTTGGCTCGGGGAAGTTCTGCCCGAAGGCCCTCCACAGCAGTGGCACCATCTGCATTAAGCACACACGTTGTAAGGAGTGGGCTTCAGCTCCCTTACTAGGTGACCACGGAGAAACAACCTACCTTGCGACTCGTCAAGTCGCTTATTGACCAGCGCGATGTCCCCATCCACAACGTCGAGTTGCCGCTTTAGTTCAGCAACTCCATCAGCCCGGCTGGCCACCGGACTACCCACCACCTGCATAAGAAAGGCAAAAATTAATACCTGTGATTTTGATCCTCGGCACGCTGTAGCTTTCGACAACATATCGAGTCTCGGGGGCTACCATCTATACAGGGTGCACTTTATGTGTAAAACTGTCAAGAGGTATGTCATTTTTACGTACCTCAAACCCCGCCAGCAAACTTCTGACGGCATCATGCAACCCGCCTTTGGCGGACGAAATTCTTCCAATCACCATACTCATCAATGTACAGTGACCTTCTGAGATAGACGCCCTCTCAAGCAGATCCTTCAGCTCCCCCGGCCGCACACCAGTTGGTGCCGAACTCTCCGGCCCTTCCGGATTCGGGGATACCCTCCGTGATGACACCTCAGGTTCGTCCGCCCTACCTGATGGTGCGGCAGATGGAGGCGTCTCGCTCTCCATCATCTCCGGACAAAGGTTCCCCGAAGACGAGCTCATATGAGAAGGACGGAGATCTGAACTACAAGGTAAAAACTTCGGTTATCCTCAGAAGCAAAAATAGGGATGTCTCTTATTACAGAACCCCCCTTTTCTACTTACGGCTCGCTGGAGGGCTGATTCCTTAGGGGAGATAGTGCGGCCGGGGCCTCCCCAGACGCAGGACCCTCTGGTGAAGATCTCTTCCCCCGCTTCGAGGCCTTGGCCTCCGGGTTTTCGGAAGCATTCCTCTTCTCCCCTTGGAAGGAGGGATTCTCGATTCCCCCATTCTCAAATGCCTCCTTGGTAGAGGCGGTAGTTTCCCTGTTCTCCCCTTCGCCTTCCTCTGAAGGCGCAACCTTCAGCTTTCTGACCAGCACGAGATCCGGCGTAGTCTCCGGGAGGGGGGGCGCACACCGTATCAGTTTCGCTTGCGCTATCCACTCCTATTCAAGAGACGATTGGTTAAAAGGAAAATTCAAGAAGGCGCAAATAAATGGTGTGTCCGGATGCAGGGCCACTTACCTGAGCATCCGGGCGATTGCAGCTTAGGCCGGAATCCTCGGTCAATTCCGGACACATTTCTTGTGATCCGAAGAATAATTTATACATCTCCACGGTTGTAGTACCCATGAAGTGTTGGAGAGCTCGTAGCCCCTCTGGATTGAATTCCCACAGGCGGAGGGGGCGACACTTGCAGGGCAGAAGACGCTGCATTAGCATAACCTGCATCACCATGTCCAGATTGATCTCCCTCTCTTGGAGGTCTCGAATCCGGCCCTGCAATAGGGGTACGTCCTTTGACAGCCCCCAGTTGAGCCCTTGGTTGACCCACGACATCAGCCGTTGTGGAGGGCCCAAGCGAAAGATGGGCAGCGGCTTCTGCCTGCTGCCCCTAGGAGCGGTAATATAAAACAACTCCTGCTGCCACAAGCCGAGCTCCTCTTGGAAAGAGCCCTCGGGCCATGGAGCATCGACCCTTCTGCTTACAACCTCCCCGCCACACTCTGCTTGATGCCCCTCGATCATCTTCGGCTCCACGTTGAAGGTCTTGAGCCACAAACCGAAGTGGGGAGTAGTGCGGAGGAAGGCTTCGCAGACGACGATGAATGACGAGATGTGGAGGATGGACTCCGGAGCCAGGTCATGGAATTCCAACCCATAGTAAAACATGATCCCTCTCACAAAAGGATCCATCGGGAAGCCTAAACCCCGACGGAGGTGGGACACGAACACGACGCTCTCGCCGGGCTCGGGAGTAGGAATGACTTGCCCTTCGGCGGGCAACCTATGCGAAATCTCGCAGGTGAGGTACCTGGCTTCATGCAGCTTTAGCACGTCGTCTTCCGTGACGGAGAGGGCATCCACCGGCCCTGTAGGTCGGAGCCGGAAATTGTTGAAGGTCCGAAGCGCTCAAATCTGGGGCTCTGGGTGCTGGAACTCGGGGCAAGGGGTAGATTCGATTGAGGATTGAAGAAAAGAAAACGAGCCTTGGTCTCATTATAAAGAGGAAGAATACCAAGAGCCGTCCCCGTGACCGTTTGGGACTCACCTTCGATAGAGAAGGTGTGGCAACGAGCACGGTTGGGTTACCCACGTCCGTATTGATGGGGATCCCGGAATAAGGGGAACACAATCTCTGCTTCGACACGACGTGCCAAGGAAACCGCTTCGCTAAACGCGCTGAGGTGGTATAATAAAAACTATTCAAGTAAAGGCTTGGTGGTGGTGTGACATCATGCCATGAAATACGTCAGCAGATTGAACTTGTGTACATGTTATTCTCTCTACGGTGGAATGTGGAATTTATTTTGCAGAGCCGGACACTATCCTGGTGTTCACAATCTTCTATGGATTATTCGGAGGAGGAACCCGCCTTGCAATGCCGAACAATATGCGCGCCGGACTCATCATCATTGAAGCCTGGTTCAGGGGCTACTGAGGGATTCCTGGACTAGGGGTGTCCGGATAGCCGGACTATCATCATCGGTTGGACTCCAAGACTATGAAAATACAAGATTAAAGACCTCGTCCCGTGTCCGGAGGGGACTTTCCTTGGCATGGAAGGCAAGCTTGGCGATACGGATATGTAGATCTCCTACCGTTGTAACCGACTCTGTGTAGCCCTAGCCCTCTCCGGTGTCTATATAAACCGGAGGGTTTTATTCCGTAGGACGAACAACCATTACAACAATCGTACCATAGGCTAGCTTCTAGGGTTTAGCCTCCTTGATCTTGTGGTAGATCCACTCTTGTACTACCCATATCATCAATATCAATCAAGCTGGAGTAGGGTTTTACCTCCATCGAGAGGGCCCGAACCTGGGTAAAAACATCGTGTCCCTTGTCTCCTGTTACCATCCTCCTAGACGCACAGTTCGGGACCCCCTACCCGAGATTCGCCAGTTTTGAC
>NC_041391.1:258880979-258881493 GCF_002162155.2 Triticum dicoccoides
AGAGAGAAATGTGAGAGATTGGGGATTTAGTGGGGGGGGGGGGAGGCGCACCCCGCAGCGGTGCGCCATTAGTATGTTTTTTTAGATAGCAATGGCGCACCGCCCGCCAGTGCGCCATTAGTAATCTTTGATTTTATATAGCAATGGCGCACCAGCCAGAGGTGCGCCATTAGTAATCTTTTTTTTTATATAGCAATGGAGCACCAGCCAGAGGTGCGCCATAAGTAATTTATTATTATTATTTTTTGCTGCATCTAATAATTTTTAAGAAAATGAATATGAATATGAAATAGTAATAATTTTTTTATAAAAACTGTAATAATTTTTTCTAAATATCATCAAATTTGTTATTTGAAAATATTTATGAATATGAAATAATATCATCAAATTTATTGTTTGAAAATATCATCAAATTTGTTATTTGAAAATATAATCAAATTTGTTATTTTTTTGCAATTTAAGTTGCATTCATTTGTGACAGTGGAGCGGGCCGGGGAGGGTGCGGGGGAGGGTG
>NC_041391.1:258882011-258887291 GCF_002162155.2 Triticum dicoccoides
GTGGAGCGAGGGACGGTGCGGGGGGTCGGCGACGGTGGCCGGAGGAGCGGGGGAGAGGGTGCGGGGGGTGCTCGGCGGCGAGGGGGACCGGATCTGGCGAGGTGGGATAGCGATCGAGATGGAGGGGGATCGAGATCGAGTGTCCATGAAATTTAAAAATATTCATGAGTTCAAAATTAAAGTGCCCATGAAATACAATCGTGAAATGAAGGCTACAATTTAAATACAATCAATCTTAGCTAGCTATCTATTCACAATCTTCTTGCCCTTATTTTTCGTAAATGGAGTTCTTCTCTTGAACGGCCGTCCTTTAGGTAGGGTGGCCCTGCTTCTTCTTGTGGTGTATGCTGATACTTCATCGTCGTCGTCATGTTCCATCTTCGGGTCGCCGTACTTGTGGAAGTCTTGCTCATTGGCGACTCCATCCATTCCGACAACATGACTGGGCTTTGGCGGGTCGGTAATGAAGAAGCATTGGTCCACTTGGGAAGCCAGTACCCATGGCTCATTTTTCGCGGTGACGTTTGCGCCCGCGGTCTTGGATTTGGCTTCGGGTATAACCATGGTGGTCAAATACCGGTCTTCTTTTATGACGTTCTTGGCCCATCTGACACGGAACATCGGGACCTTCTCTCCAGCGTAGCTCAGCTCCCAGATCTCCTCGATCCTTCCGTAGTATTTGTCCTGGTCGTTACCGGTGTAGGATTCCATCGTTACCCCGGAGTTCTGATAACCATCGCTATTCATGTCCTTTCCCTCGGTGTAGAATGTGTAACCATTGATATTGTACGCCTCATACGTCATCAGGTTGTGCTCGGCGCCCAATGACAAGGCGAATATGAGTTGTTCTTCCGCGGAAGAATCCTCATGTAAAGGCTACGACAGAAGCTTCTGCTTGAACTAACGCGTAAAACATGAGTTGTGCTCTTTGCTTATATCTACGTCCGTCCTCTGTTGGCCTCGGTCATTGTACGTATTCTCAATAAAGGTTTTGTGCTCTACCACCCAAGGATCGACCACGTCTATGTGTTGTAGTGCGACTTGGTTTGCTCTTTCAAAGTCGGCGAGTCGACCCTCGAAGTCGACACGCATTTCGCGGCGACCCTCATGGTGACTCCATCCAGCGAGCCTGCCAAGGTGCCTGTTGATGGGCAGACCAACGGGGTTCTCGATGCCTAGATAATTCATGCAGTAGGAGGTGCACCCTTCGATCAGAAAGCCCCTGGCTATGCTTCCCTCTAGACGTGACATGTTGCGAACGTATCCTTTGATGACACCATTCATCCTTTCGAACAGTGTCATGATGTGCAGGAACATCAGCACGAGTTGCATGATATCCTCCATGATATGGACCAGCAGATGCACCATAACGTCATAGAATGCGGGCGGGAAGTACATCTCAAGCTCGCATAGTATCACCACGATCTCTTCCTGTAGCCTTCTGAGTTGCCTCACGCCAACCGACTTCCGAGAGATGACGTCGAAAAAGTTGCATAGGCCAAATAGCGTTTCACGAACGTGCGCGTCCATGATCCCGCGGATTCCAACTGGAAGTATCTGCGTCATCAGCACGTGACAGTCGTGAGACTTCATCCCGCTAAACTTCTACTTCGCTGGGTCTAGGTATCTGCTAATCTTCCCCGCGTAACCGTAAGGAAGTTTTACTCCTATGAGGCAGCTGAAAAACTGATCGATCTCCTCCTAACTTAGAGTGAAGCACGCAGGAGGGTAGTCATTTCCGGTCTTCTTGGCCTTTTTTCCTTTGCGATGACTTTCCGTGTCCTGCTTCGCCTCATCATCATCATCATCATTAGCGTGAAGCTCCTCCCTGATGCCCATTGATTTCAAGTCTACCCTTGCTTTCGACCCATCTTTGGTCCTCTCTGGCATGTTGAGCAGGGTACCAAGTAGACTCTCACACACGTTCTTCGTGATATGCATGACATCAAGGCTATAAGGCACACGGTGGATCTTCCAGTACGGCAAGTCCTAGAAAACAGACCTCATTTGCCATACCTTCAGTAGCAGCTCTGGCGCCTTTCGCTTCTTTCCCGGCAGTGGGCAATCTTTCCAATTTTTTAGCATCTCGTCTATTTCCTCGCCGCTCCTCGTACGCAGGCGTCTTCGGGGTTCAGTTTCACCATCGAACAGATCCTTGCATTTCCTCCATGGGTCATCATCGCGAACCCACTTTCGATGTCACAGGAACACGGTTTTCGAAGACCCGGGATCTCTATCTAGCTGGCGATACGTTGTGTCATCCATGCACCTGACGCATCTAGAAAATACATGGACCACCTGCCCCGCGAGATATCCGTAACCGAGATAGTCGTGCATCGTCGTGAGCAGTGCGGCTCTCATAGGGAAATATTCTTTCTCTGCGCGTCCCACGTATTGGTTGGCGTTTTCCACAGGCATGTCTAGCTCCTTTTTCATCAGCCCCAGATACAGATTGATGTCGTTCCCTGGTTGTTTCGGCCATTCAATTAGCATACTCATGTGAATGTACTTCCACTTCATGCACAACCAGGGGGGAAGGTTGTACATCCACACAAACACATGCCAGGTGCTATGTGTGCTTCTCTGGCTACCAAACGGATTGACTCCATCAGTGCTCGCGCCCAGCACGATGTTCCTTGGATCCTTCCCAAATTCTGGGTGTTCGAAGTTCAACGCTTGCCACTGGCTCCCATCCTTAGGGTGACTCAGCATCTTGTCTTTTATATTTATCTCCGGATCATTTGTGTCATCTTCTCGCTTCTTCTCCTCCCTACCCGTGTGCCAACGCAGGAGCTTTGCTACCTTAGGGTCCGTGAAATACCGCTGCAGACGAGGAGTGATCGGAAAGTACCACACCACTTTTCAAGGAGCTTTCTTCCTCTTCTTGTATCAAGTGACGCCGCACACCGGACATATGGTAGACTCCGCGTGCTCGTCCCGATAAATGATGAAATTGTTCAGGAACACATGGTATTTCACGTGCGGTAAATCCAGAGGACACACGATTTTCTTCACCTCCTCGAAACTTGTCGGGCACTTGTTCCCCTTGGGAAGACGTTCGTGCCAGAATGACATGTTCTCGTCGAAGCATGTGTCGGTCATTTTGTGTTTTACCTTCATATCCAGAGCCATGAGCGTTACTTTCAGGCGGGTATCCTCGGGCCTGCATCCTTCATACAATGGAGTAACCGCGTCTATCTCCACTTGATCCAGCTTGGCTTTCTCTCAGGCGGCAGCTCTTGCGTTATCCGTCTGCTTGAGAAGCAGCTCTTGAATATGAGGGTCCTGCACCCAGCCCATCGATGGTCCATTGTCATCTGCTCCGCCGGCATCTTCATCTTCGTGATCATGCCCTTCGTCTGCTCCGGCATCTTCCTCATCATCATGTCCTGCATCTCCTACATGATGACTGTGTACAGCATCATCGTCGTGATCATGTCCTAGAGATTCTTCATCTACTCGCCCGCCCGAGCCATGGTGGTTGTCTTGCTGCCCTTCCTCATTTCTGGCCCGGCCCCCATGGACGACTTCTAGTCATCTTCATCACCTTGCCACCGATAGCCATCCATGAAACCACGCAAGAGCAGGTGGTACCGCACCTGCCCGGAATCCGGGTCCGCAATAAGGCTCTTCAGCTTGCATCTTTGACACTGACATCTTATCTCTGTCTCGTTCTTTTAAAGCATCTCAGCATTTGCAGATCTCAAAAACCTATTAATGATGCCTTCGGTCATCGTGCGGACCATGGTCGCCTGCGGGTTAGAGCTAAACGATATTTTAGAACCAAGAAAAAATTTGGCATGACTTTCCCTAAAAGTAGGACCAAAAAGAATGCATAGTGCCAAAATTCTCGCCGAAACGGAAATGAATCAACATTCCAGCAAAATTGGCAACTACCGCATTTCAAATACCGGTACCTGCAAACAAAAACATATATGCAACACCACAAACATATGCAACACCACGAACATACATAGATCTATCTACGCCATAAAAAGTGCATGTGCACGTTGTTGGAGGGAGAACAACATAAAGATAGGTTCCCCCTTACTTACCTCTCAAAAAAAGGTAATTTAACCACTTAATTTGGATGAATCTATGGTGCAAATGAGGTGAGGAGGAGGAGGCAGCCGAGACAAGCTTGGAGGAGGAGGTGGAGAGAATGAAGTGGGGAAAGTGAGTGGGTAGGTGTGGCTGTCCAAAATATCTAGCTGGTCCCAGGTTACTAATGGCGCACCACATACAAATGTGCCATTAGTAACCCTGGTTACTAATGGCAAACCTGCTGGTGGTGCGCCATTACTAGTTTTGCAAAAAAATAATAAAAAGAAATATATACTAATGGCGCACTGTGGAACAGTGCGCCATTACTAGTTTAAACTAGTAATGGCGCACAATTACACGGTGCGCCATTAGTAGTTTTGCAAAAAAAATTATATAATAGTGGCGCACTGGTTGGCTGGTGCGCCATTACTAGTTAGAACTAGTAATGGCGCACTGTGCCCTGGTGCGCCATTAGTATGTTTGTAAAAATAAAAAGAATTTGTTACTAGTGGCTCACAATGTGTCTGGTGCGCCATTAGTGTCTTTCACACTAATGGCGCACCAACACATGGTGCGCCACTACTATATAGTAGTGGCGCAGCACATGCCTGGTGCGCCATTAGTGGCCATTTCATCTATAGCCCTTTTCCTAGTAGTGTGCAAACGAATTTGTATGTATTACCATGCATGTGTTTTTCATGCAATAATTAGTCATTCGAAACGAGATACTCCCTCCGTTCACTTTTGTAAGTCGTTTCAGACAACTTAAGATGAACTGTTTGGCACATTGTCTGAAATGTCTTCAAGGTCTTATAAAAGTGAACAGAGGGAGTACTATAAATTAATTAATGAGGAGTTATTTAAAAAAAATTGAAACGGTATCCACGGTATCCATGCTAACGTGGATTAGAGTGTGTCACATAATTAGTTATTTGAATTAGAGTGTGTGTTACGTAGCAATCTCCAATTCTAACATGGATTTTGCATTTCACTGTATCCATGCTACTTTTTTAATACAAATTCATATGTATATGATGAACAGCATGGTAGTGAGAAAACTTTTGGATGGATTCAAACATATGACCTACAAAAAAGCACAAGAAATTGAGTCAATGTCAACTTTTTGAAACTTAGTATGGCACGAATTCGAAATAATTACCTGTATGCATGGTCCTCAGTTCAAATCTTACAATGTACACCAAATTGAAACATCGATATTAAGTCTCGTACTATGTA
>NC_041391.1:258887590-258903847 GCF_002162155.2 Triticum dicoccoides
TTCATTCTTCCTCTCCATGTTTCGATCACTAAGGCTGTCAACTACACAACCCCTGTACCTCACACACCCGCCATTGCACCCCATGTCGAGCTCTCTCTCTCTCTCTCTTTCTCTCTCTCACTCTCTCTCTCTCTCTATCTCTCCCTCCTTCTCACCCTCTCGCGCTAAATACATGCATTGCCTATCTAGCCCCCCAACCTCTCGTGCGCAGGCAGGCATATTGTCTATCTAGGTCACTCCCTCGAGACTGTCTCACTCTTTCTTCAGCATGGCTGGCCACACTCGCTCAATCTCACTCTCTTTATTTGAGTCTCGTTTAACCTCGTTTTCTTTCACACACAAATGATATATCTCCCTGTTCGGGCCATGATCGACACACTCTATACTCTCTCACGCAGATTATCTATCTAGGCCAGTCCATCCAACCTGCCTCCACTCTTTCGACCTCATGGCGGGCCACGCTCACTCAATCTCTCTCTCTCTCTATCTATCTATCTCTCTCTCTCTCCCTCTCTCTGTATGTCTCGATTGACCTAGCTCTTTCTCGAACAAAAACGATATATCACCATGTTTGAGCCTAATTCGAGCTATTCACACTATATACTCTCTCACGCACATTGTCTATCTAGGTCACTCTCTCCAACCTGTCTCACTCTTTCGATCGCACGACAACCCTATGTGATCGATTGACCCTGCTTCCTCCCACGCACAAAATATATCTACACGTCTGTGAATGGATCATCTCTCAAGCTCTATCTTACAGCCCTCACCCTTGCCAAAAGCTCAATCGGACAATATCTCTCCAGAGCATATATATCTGTTTAATGAATGTCGGACCACACTCACTTTGTCTCTCTATCTATATGTCTCTCGATTGACCTCGCTTTCTCTCACCGTATCTTCCACTCATTGAAGGTACCTCTCCATCCCTCGCAATGCCGGAGCTATTTACATCGCAAGGGGCACTCCAACCCTGGATTAATTTGTGTAGGCATTTATTCTGGTCGGTTTAGATTATATTTTCGTAGCATTCGGCCCACAACTACTCCAAACACCGTTGCAACCCCCGCAACTCCCCTAGTTGAATTCTCACTGGCTCGGTCATCGCTCTCTCGCACGTCGTTTCTCGCCTTCAACGTCGCACCATGGTATTATTGCAAAAAACACTATTGTTATATTTAATTATTATAAATAAGCTACAAAACTACACACCGATAGTCCACTTGGAATGCAACAAATTTCGACCCACAAATTGAAGTGCTACAAACTACACACCGAGGGGCCCACATGTCATGAAACAAATTTGGACCCATATACAAATTAAAAAATAAAGGACTAGGATCGAACATGCGACCGGGCCTTCAAGCCGCACATCAATAGGAAATACGTAGAACAGCAATGTTTGTTGTACCCCCTTTATTCACACAATATTTTTATATTACCACAACCTATTTAATGGACAACATGTAATATTATTTTTAGTACTATTCTCCTTCACTTACTGGTGGGTTCCATGTGTGCTCTCTCTCTCTCCTCCCCTTCTGTGTTAGACGCACGGGCAAACATGATGAACTCGCGGGCAATGTTGCTGTTGACCATATCTGGACGCATTCACAAGTTACGGCACCAGTTTCACGTACTAGCAGCACTAGTCAGTGTGTACGTGCAATGCAGGTTAATTTGGAAGTATATTAAGTGCATGAAGATATTAAGTAGGATATTATTTGCGTGTTATTATGTGATTAGCACTATTTCTGGCATGAAATTAACTGGACGCTACAAGTGTTGAGCGCTCGACATTGAAGCAGTCTAGGTCGTCGGATGACAAGGAATACATGTGGCTCGATGACGTTTTATATTTATTTGATACGACTCTAGCAGAACATTCAATGGATCAAACCATAGATTTTGTTTAGTATGACTCCGACTTTAAATTATACGACGATCGATATAAAATAAACGGAAATAATAAATGTTCGGATATTAAGCATGGCAATCCGAACGTTTTTCATGGCAAATTTAGATTACACGGCGGCGGCGGGGGCATCTTGCGGCAGGAAGCGGCTCCTCTGTTGTGCTCTGTGTGTTGTCGGGCCACTGACCGACGGCGACGGCGGCGTCTTGCGCCGTTGTTGGTGTACTCCTGGACGTTGGCCTAGCTTCAAGGAAGGACAAAATGTTTTGGACTACGGAGTGAGTCAACTGGCGAGAGGAGGCGACTGGCGTTGGTGCAAGGAAGCGGTCGACGGCGGCCATCCATGCCGCTGAGGGGGGAACTGTCACCCGCGCGGGGACATGCGCTGTCAATGGCGCGGCGGAGACATTCGTGTGCACGGGCACCGTCACGGGTGCGCACGTCAGTGCAAGCGCAGGCGCATGCGCTGGCAGGTGCACAGGCACCGGCACGAGCGTGCGCGTCAGTGCACGCGCAGGCGCAGGCGCTGGCAGGTGCACGGGCGCGTGAAAGTCGGCGGGGACCTCGTGGATCCCTCTGGGGTCAAGCTCGGCAACAATTTGCGGCTCCCAGCCCATCAATGCCACGGGGATGGGCGCTGGCGCAGTTGGGACGACGGGAGCGGGGACAGGCGTGGCGTCTTCCCGCAAGGCCAGTTCAAGTTCGTCCCAAAGAGCCTTATGTTCTTGAGACTCTGGTTGGGTGTCTTCCTCAGGAAACTGGAAGACTAAGGGCAGACAATCGTGATGCGGCATGGCGTACGTTTAGGTCAAGCTAGTTGGAGGTAGACGGCAGGAGAATCGGAGAGCAAGAGAGAAGATTGTAGCGATACCAGGTAGTGCGGGGTTGATTTTAAACTGCGGCACCGGCGACATTAAAAGTGGGAGCAATTGGGAGGAAGGTGGGTGGCGGAAGCGGTCTGCTCGCACGCCTCGCTGTCAGCCGGCGCAACGGTCTGCTCGCACGCCTCCCATCGACTCACACGCTTGCTTGGACGTCACCTACCGATGAGAAGCGGGGACTCGTGGCAGCATGTAAACGCCCACGGTTTCAATAGTGAAAGCGTTCGCCTTAACGTGAAAGGCCTTTGTTCCAAAATACCTAGGCTCTTCATTTGTGCAACTTGTCATAAGCAGCTTGTGTCAAGTTGAAAAAAAAATTATGAAGTAATATTTGTGCCATATCACGTGACCACGCTCAATTTCAAGAATTTATGCTCACTTTTGGATTTTCTGAAATTTAAGATCCAGGATTCAAAGCAATATCATAACCTACATCATGTAATAAATTTTCAAGCCATACATCTGTCGTGTTGTATTTCTTAAGAAAGGATTTGGTCTAACATTTTGCTTAGTTAGACTTCAGACAAGTTATATATGCAGAGTAAAAGGATAATCCCTCCGTACCAGTGCATTGCTTAATATATTAACTCAAGTACAAGGCACGAAAAAACGGGCTCAGTTTTGTGCTCATCTTGGTGTAGTAGTAGTAGTACTAGGCAATGCAGTTGACGGGTGACCATGACGAGCGGCGACCAAGGGAATTGAACCGTGCTCGGCACGGTTGGTAATGTTGTCTAGTTACTAAAGCATCCCTTCGTTGTTTATCGGTAGTCATTATGGACCGGGCACATGAGGGGAATTTCCTCGGGTTGGAATTCTGGCTGCCAGATATTTCGACTTGAAACGCTGAGGCTCGACTAGTTGGGGTTGCCTAATGTGTGTACCACGCATGCCACCGAAGGACACGAGCCCGTTTTTTTTTTAGGATCAACGCGAGCCAAGGTCTGGCTCGTATGTCGTTGGGTCCTACCATTCAAGAATACGAAAGGAACCTTTTAAATTGACGAACGAATCTATAAGTATTACAATGCCCATATTTTCCTTGCAAATACTAATCTCAACGTGGTAATTTATTTATGACGAGTTGTTGAATTAGAGTGAGTTTGTGATATAGTGATCTCAACGTGGATTTCACCTTTCATGGTATCCCTAGTAAGTTTTCCAATGCAAATTCAAATGTAAAAGATGAACAATATGGAGGTGAGAAAACTTTGTATGTATCAAGCATATGACCACACACACACAGAGACACAGACGCACGAACACAACAACAATCCAATAAGTATAGTGCATCTATTTTTCTGAACCATGCATGTATGACACGAATTCAAAAATACTCCTTCTACTCCTAAATATTAGTCTTTTAGAGAGTTAAACAAGTGACTGCATACAGAGTAAAATGAGTGAATCTAGACTCTAAAATATGTCTATATACATCCGTATGTGCCAGTCCATTTGAAATCTCTAAATGCACTAATATTTAGGAACGAAGGGAGTAAAATGTAAGACATGCATGGACCTCAGTTCAATATTTAAAATGAACATGAAACTGAAACATGAATATTAAGTCTAGTACTACAGTACATGCAAATCTTGTGTTTAGGCAGAGCTATGATTGTCAGGGGTCAACCCCTCGACCTTAGATAAAATTGTGGAGCTCTGTTTAGGGTTGTTTAGATTACATTTGTCCCCACCCCCCAACCACCGATTGGTTGTGCACCCCCACCCCTCCTCCCCGAGAGAATATCATGTGCCCCCATACCTTAGATGCTATATGCCGATACGAGTTGCTTGGAGCTTGTAGATCTGAGATATAGCAGCTCACATGATGTGTCCTAATATTTTTACAGGAAACCTTGATGAGTTTGAGAATTGCACATAATTTGTACGAAAACTACTCAGATGCCCTTGGATCCCATATCCAACGACCTCGAAGCTCGTATCACCGTAGCATCTAAGATGAAGGAGGACATCATATTCTCCTGTATGTAAGAATATCATGTGCTACCACACCTTAGATGCTTTGGTGATACAAGCTCTTCGGAGCCGTTGGATTTGTGACCCAACACCTCCTCGGTGGTTCGAATGTTTTTTTTGTAGAAAAGCCCCAAAAGAGTTCGGCCACTGCTTACAAGCAAAAAGCCTACTCAGATGCCATTGGATTTCAGATCAGACGACCTCGAAGCTCATATGACCGTAGCATCCAAGCTATGATAGCACCTTATGTTTCCTCGCACGGGAGAATATGAGGTGCTCCCACATTGTAGATTCTATGGTGATACGAATTCACTGAGATCTAATGGCCCACAGTAGGAGGTTTGAATGTTTTTGCAATATACAGCTGAGAGAGTTTGGGAAATGCGCAGAAAGTACAAGTACTATGCATGTGCCATCTGATCACTGATCATACGACCTAGATGCTCATATCACCGTAGCGGGTAATTAAGCTACGGGGAGCACCTAACATGAGCAATGGGGAGCCGTTGGATCGAAGATGCAGCGGCACACACGAGGCCTGAATGTTTTATTGCAAAAAAACCTTTGGAGAGTTTGGAAATTGCGCATAATTACAAAGACTACTCCCAAGCCATTGGATCTCACTTCCAACGGTGTAAAAACTCGTATCACCATAACATCTAAGCTGCGGGGTGGATGTGATATTCTATGCCACTATCATTTTTGTTCGTAAACTTGCAAAATACGTGTAAGTCGTACTGTTACTTGTCTAACCGCGCAAAGTGTTTGTTCAAAAAAACCATCCTACACTGAAATATCAGAACAACACATGGGGGTCCCACTTGTCATTAATCCAATTTGGACCTAAAACTAACAAATCTGAAAAACAAGATTCGAACTGGCAACCTGGACTACAAAGTGTAAGTCGATAGCCTGAAACAACAAAGGTTCTTGGCTTTGTCCCATAACTTGATTTTATACAGTATTAGATTGAGTAGAGTAGAGGGAGTGCCTCGTCAACACGTGCATGCATGTTGACTTACTTACTGGTGGGTCCCAGGTCTACAATCTCAATCTCTCTTCTCTCCTTCGTCTAACCTTTGCTCGGGCACACATGAAGAGCGGCGCTAGCTTGCCGTGGTGTTATTACAACTAAAAAAGCTTGGAAAATAGAAGAATTTCCTAGAACAAGAGACATTGTGGCTGGTCGATACGGAGCTAACAACATCTATCCTCTGTGCCATGTTTGCATGATGAAGCTGTGTGGCTAGTGGGGTGTTTTCGACCGACTGGCTGGGTCCCGAGGTCGAACCATAGGTACTACGTTTGATACAGTATATTTTTACACGCACATTTTTCCTCCGTGACGAGACGTGGCACACCATACGCGCAGTTTCTGGGTCCTCCTGGGTGGTGCACGCATATATTCTTCCTAACGTGGGACGCACTATAGTGCATTTTCTGGGTCGTCCTCGGTCATAGCGCCGAAGCAAGTAAATGAGTCATCAAATCATGAAAGACCATCTTTCCCACTGAGTACATCAGTGAAGCACGGTGGCTAGCTAGTTAGGCTAGTTCGACCGATTAGCTAGGCCGCCGCCACATTTGTTTTTTCACCCCTTTTTTATCTACTTGCCGGCAGGTAAATTTAAATATCCACCGCGGCGTTCCTTTGGTGTTTGGGTGCGGCAGGATTTTTAATTTTTTGATTGATAGGAGCAGGCGTGGTAGGATTATTATTTTTTGATTGATGGGAGCAGGCGCGGCAGCAATTAGTCACGATGACTCCGCCTGTAAAACCCACTGCTCCCTGATGTGAGAAGTCATCGACTGGTGTTTTACCATGGTGAAAACCAAAAGATTCCCAGCTCCTCGGCTAGCTCCCTCCGCCTCCGCGTAGATTGCATTGTCTTTCAGCCATTTCGCCCCCTTTGCTTCCTCTCCCCATAGCTTCTACATAGTGCCATGGAGGTGCAACAGATCATGGAGTCCGAGGTGAGGCGCCTGACACAGGAGCTCCATGCCAAGGATGCGGAGCTCAGGGCCAAGGACGTGGAGCTCCGTGAGCTCAAGGAGGAGAGGAGTGCCATGCTCCTCCGTTATGTGCGGGAGTTTATGGAGCTTCAAATGCGGCAAGTGTCCAGCACAAAGATGCTCGAGGCGTCGGCGGCGTTGTTGCAGAAAGCAGGAGATACGATAGGCCGTCAGGGGAGCCAGCTGGAGCGCGAGCGGGCTGATCGTGAAGAGGTCCAGGATCGCCTCAACCACTTGGTGAACCAAGTTGCCACACACGTGTTGCGGCTGCGCGATGCCTACCGTCGTGCCAGCGCGACAATTTCAGCAGTCGGGCTAAACCCGTTCGACCACTCGGTCGACTTTAATGAGCTGCAGCTTCCTGACCTAGTCTCCTTCTTCACCTATATCTCGGAGGAGCTGAGCCGTCTCCGCGTGATGGTGGGGGGCTGAGCTAGACAAGAAGCGGTTGCAGGCTGCCGTCGTCATTGCCGGGTGAATCCTTTCAGGGCTCCATCACAAGAATCCATTTATGCCATTGGACGCCGTCTTTGACGAGCTGGCTCCCGTTGACCGGGAGCAGGCTTTGCGGGCGGTTGCACCCAGCATCACCAAGGTCGTGCGCCCCGAGAAGAAGAGGGACTTCGGTGGTGTTTAGGCGCCCTCTGCATGGGCATGTCCATGTCTCGGCGCAACATGACCGTTGGATCAAACTTAGACGATGCAGATCAGTCACTGTAGCACAAAGCGTGTGGGTGTGTTTGGTTACATTCTCATCTCAATATAGTTGTTTCCTCTTCGTGTATTTTTGTTAACCTACTACTGTGGACTCATGCACCCTTCATGCACTCTGCCAAACACCCAAAAGTGGGTCGAGAAGGGAACTTTTGCTCCCATCCCGTGCACCCTTCATACACCCTGCCTAACACTATTTATGCTTCATATGCTTCATGTTTCATGGAGTACTGTAGCACCGTACTCTCCGTGCACTGTAGACCTACTTCTGTTAACATTGATGTCACCGTTCATTCTCGACCGGACAGACGAAAAAGTGGTACTATGTTAAATATAGTTGACATGCGCACAACATCATTTGTTATCGTCACATCTTACTACACTATCAACAAGATTATGTAGTACTGACGTATGAACCACTACACATGCCTAGTAGTAGGAGCACTTTGTATGTTCAAGTGGCTGCCATATTTCGCACTCCTCCGTCGTAAGAGCTGAAACGCTTGCTGTAATCATTTTTTCTTCAGAAAAACAGTGGACACGCTCTAACGTGCGGACACTCCTCCACCCATGCACTAAATTGCTCACTTTCGCCGACGTGTGGGACAGCCAGCACCTGGTCCACCAACCATGCACTAAATTACTCCGTAGTAGAGTGACGATAGACTACTCCAATCGAAGCGCCGCAGTAATGCCCAATGAGCCATCAAATCACAAAACCCTCTCCTTTCCAGCAGTAAGTTGGACGGACGAAGCAACCATCATTTCACTCTTCTCTCTCAGCTTCCTCTCTTGAAGAAAACCCCCACTCGCTTTGCTTCTCCCTCATCTCGTTCCTCGTTTCACTCTTCTCTCTCAGCTTCCTCTCTTGGATGGACGCTGGAGCATCGGCCGACGTGATGTCTATGGCTCTGGCCAAAACCGTCGAGGCTCATGGCACGAAGAAGCGCAAGCACCCCGCCGAGACTACCGCAGACAAGCTCAAAGCCATCGCCCTGTCCAAGCCCTCCGGGATCCCTCATTAAGCAAGTCCAGGTAATGTCTCTTGTTGACAATCTTTTTCTCAATCTTGATCGTGTTTTTTCATCTAACACGCAGTACTAGTACTGGTAGTACAACTTTATGGGTGATCTTGCATATGATTTTAGTGTGGCAAATGACAGTTCTAAATTCCTCTTTTCACCAGAACATGCAATAGGTTGACACTAATTTCTTATCGATTGCTTTCAACTACTCCCTCTGTCCCAAATTTCTTGTCTTAGATTTGTCTAGATATGGATGTATCTAATACTAAAATGTGAGTTGATACATCTGTATCTAGACAAATCTAAGACAAGAATTTTGGGACGGAGGGAGTACTTTATGAACATCAATGCTACCTTTGAAGAGGGTATATTTGCCTCAGTAACTTGTGTTATGGATATTGCAAGTAATCCCTCTGCTCTCATTCCTTTGAAGATATGTTCTAGTGTCTTTGTTCACTCATTTCTGTGCGTATATGTAGTCATATATGGAGTATA
The DNA here is from genome assembly GCF_002162155.2 of Triticum dicoccoides. Taxonomy (NCBI): domain Eukaryota; kingdom Viridiplantae; phylum Streptophyta; class Magnoliopsida; order Poales; family Poaceae; genus Triticum; species Triticum dicoccoides. Next base: position 258,896,611 of record NC_041391.1, read on the forward strand.
ATATCGAAAATCATCTTATATTTCTGAACGGAGCTAGTAATAAAATATGGTTTCTGTTTGAATTAGAACCAGGTCCTCGGTGGAGGAAGTTCTCAAAGTCATGCAGTGTGAACTGGAAGACCTGAGGATGAGTTCTACTACTAAACTATCCAGCTGTTGTGTCCTTTTCGCCACATGTCCTGAACTAGTGTTTTCCTATGGCATTGTTGTCAGGCGTGTTCTCGAGGCTGTACTTGACCACAACAATTTCCTGGCCATGCCTTCGATTACCAAGGGCGTGGTTCTTGTAAAGATTCCAAATAAATTTGATGCGGCCTGTCTTCATCATCATGTTTATGAGTGGAAAGACCACTCTGTTAGGTTCTCCAAGGTTGACGAGATGGTGATGGTGCATGTAGACATCTCTCACGAAGTACATGGCCTAGTCAGTTATGCGGGGTTCATCCCGTAGGTCGGTGCCAAGAAATAGTCTGTAGAGTTTAATTAGTGCAACTTTGCTTGTCTGTAGTAAGTACTATTGTTTAGTACTTGATTTGTGTTTGTGAACCCTGTATTTTTTATTAGTACTGCCGCTTTTGGTGTGTGGTCAGTCCTGAGAATGGTCTATGTTAATGTCTGTCCACTCAATTCAGTATCTATATTTTGAAGTATCCAGATCATCTTTTTTGTGAGGACGGTTTATCAATTATGGTTACACTCCAATATCTGTATGCATTGCAGGGTTTATCGCACCCACCAGGATTTCCAGTCCCATGGATGTTCGGTCCATACGATCTATCACGACCTTTGGACTGTCCTGCTTGTGGGAGTAGGCGGGGCCCCTGCATGCCACCCGTAGTTGGACAATCAATCTTTTGTTTAGTACTTCAACATAGTGATTTTCTGTTAAGGATTCACTCGTGTCACATCAAGTAAATCTTATAGATTTACTGTCTAAATCTTATTGATTTAATGTCATGTTTTCTTTCTTTTTCTGCAATTTTATGATGCAGTTTTTTCCGTGTGACATTCATCACAGAATAAACCGTTTGGTTTGCTCTACGATGGCTATTTTTGCAGGTTTCACTTCTATGTCGTGTCAGTGACAAAGACACTGTCCATCACTTATATTACTGGAAAAAATTGGATTAGTCTGTTGTCTGAGTACAAGCTGAATTCCTATGATGAACTGCAGTTTGGTTTAACAAAAACGCCACAATTAGTCTTTCTCGCGTTTAAAAGAAATGAAGAAAAAAACTGGATCACGGTCACGGATCCTAGTCAAGTTAGAAAGCTGATCATAGCACACCAGACACGATCGCCACTGTCTAGCACATCGGTACCACCTTCAGCAACGGATCGAGCACCGACAGTTGCTCTAGCACTGACAACGGCAGCAGCTCAGTCTGATCCAGCTGAGGATTGGGCACAGACCGCGTCAGCGGATCAGTCTGATCTACCGGAGGATCAGGCATCGACACCGGCACCATCTCTACAAGGAGCACCATCTTCGGCAGTAGCAGCGGCTTCGGCACCTGCACCAACACTTGCACTTGCATCTACTCCGGCCTGTGCAGCGGCTACCGAACGAGCAGTTGCACCGGCAACAGACTGGGCTGCAGTTCGCACTTCATATACCAAAGTCCTTACAAAAACCGACATGTCCACCTTCTTGGTAAGCATTGGCCGCCTAAGTGCTTCGTTTTTTTTTTCTTTCGATGTTGTTTCAAATGATTCACTGTGTTGATCTAACTGTTTGGGTATGTCTTCTTGTTTGCAAACAGAGAATGCCAAGAGCAATGAGGGAGTCATTCAACAATCCGGGCGACCGCGGCCAAGTTTCTCTTACGATGTGCAACCTTGGTGTGAATGAACCTTCTCAATATACCGTAAGTACAAAGGATGGTTGCATGATGATTGATGCTAAAGGATGGTAAAGGTTCAAATCAATATCATATCTTGCGGTAGGGGATGATGTCAAAATCGAACTTTCTCGGCAAGGAGAGCTGGTCTAAATCAACTTTGAAATTCTTCAGTAGCAGCACGCAACTGCGGAACTAATCTATCCTCCAAGAGATTTTCATGTAATAATCTGGCACGGTGAAACAAGTGTCATGTGTGTATAATTAGTACGACAGTATTATTTATCACATGGTATATCGTTGATAGAATTTCAACTCTGATTGCTGGTTAGGAACTGTCGTTCGATTTCATTCCATCAGCTGCTGTGCTTTATTCAATTTTGTTTATTCGCCTTGCGACAACATCTAAAACCAGCGCCGTACCGATCGCTTGCAATATGAAAAGCGTTGAGGAAGAACACATGGTCCCCCAAACATGCAGGGTAGGCCTGCGGCCCAAAGTCCCGAACCGTGAGCCTGTCTGAGTATTATATTCTCAGTTGAACCACCATAAAAAAAGCTGAACCCCCATAATGCCCGTGCGTTGCACGTAACATCAAGATGCATTTGTATGAGTATTTTATCTTGTGAGAGAAAAGGATGAACGAGGAAAGGCCTTATTTGCAAATGTGGACAGGTGTGCGGGTACCTTTTTGCCAAATTTCCATAGTTTCCTTCCTATCCATCAGATATAAATCATGCGGCCTATATTGCAGGATGGCAGGCACACCATCATCACCAACTCATCTATATTGTGTTAAAAACAACTATGTTTTTTATAATTATACATGTTATATATATTCCCCTTGATTTTTCTTATGTATAAAGATGTGATATAAAAGATTTGTATATTTCTTTAAAGAGGGAGTATCTCTCTGTCAAAAATATATTTATGTGTAACTAGTTACTCTTGTCTTTCTACTTCCTTTCACTGATATGTGGGGTAACTGGCAATGGGGTCCACGTGCCATATGCACAAATTAGAGTGCACAACTGCACGGTAGACACACCCCGGTCGTAGTGTCGCAGTAATGCCCTTTGAGCCGTCAGAACCCCCCCCCTTTCCAGCTTTAGCAGTAAGCTGGACGAACGAAGCGGCAATATTTCACTAGGCCTAAATCCCCTTCTCCCTCTTCTACTTGTTCAGAGAAAACCCCCGCTCGGCGATTGCATAGGGTTTTCTCATGGAGAACCAGGTACAAATTCTTCATCCATCCCCAATAAATCCAAGTCCCTTGGACGCAGGTAATCCTAGGATGGCAGCCACCACCGTTGATGCACTTTTCTTCCTACTGAATCTAGTGTGTTTCATTTGCAGTGCGCAAAGTGCGAGGACCCTATAGGTTTCTGCGCCCTCGGCAAGACGCCACACTTGTTCCTTCTCATCCTAACACAGGATTTTAAAACACGCACAGTATGTTCCTAGAATCCTCTTTTCTATCCGGGAGGGTGGGGTTTTTTTGAACATGCTGTCGACTAATTTAGAAATTTGTTTGCTATATATTTGGATAAAAGGTACTACTAGGACGATGGTCAACACTGACGTGAAGGAGGAAGTTATTTCAAGATTTGGATAGGGAATACATTGTGTTCTCATATTATTTTTCCTGCAGTGCATTATTTGCTCTGCCAGAACACATGTACTCAAGATGCTTGGCCTTGCCATAACTGAGTACACTAGTTTAATAGTCACAGTGAAGACAAACCATGGATATTAGTTCCAAGTTGGGTTCATGAACCAAGAAGATCGCTGCTTTTTTTATGGCCGAACTTGGATAAACTTTCTCAAGTGTTATAGACTGAAAGTTGGCGCACGAATGTTGATGGAAATAGCAGAACCTGGTCTCATCTTCACTGCAATCTTCCACCCCGACGTCGTTCCAATTGTTCATCCATGTTAGTTTTGTATCTGGTCTTGCTTGTTGCCTCGATTACTTCTTAATCCACTTATTCTGTCTAACTAATCACAATTTAACTTTAGAAGTAGCAACAAATCTCTCACGAAGATGCTACTTCTAACTAATATTTTCTTATAATTGGTGGCACGTGTAGGTTTTTCAGAATTAAGCAGGCTGCTCATTTGTTATTCTGTAATAACTCGGCTGTTACTGATGGCACGGAAGTTGACTGGGACGACATCCACAAGTTCCTACACTTTATTTATCGTCTTGAGGTCCTTGTGGGACGTTTCAATGGTGGAAGGCCATGTGCGATATGTGTGCCACTACTGCATTCGTTGAACAGGTCCAACTGTGTGGAGAAACTTATGGTACGAGTTGTCTTCTGTTATAATGTTGTTCATAAACTATTGCTTATACACAGTTTTACAGTTGTGATCTTCTTGAAAGAGAAACTGCCCAGTTCTATTGTTCCTATACAGATGCCTGACCATGGTCGGGTCAGACTTGCGCTTGGTCACAACATGATCTTTATGTCGACCTACTCCATTCCCCTTGGAGGTGAAAAGATACTTATTCATGGATGGTCTCAAATAATGAAGGCCCATCCATCTTGGAGAATAGATAGAAGATTATGTTTGTGCTTTTCCATGGCTCTAAAGCGAATATCCTGTTTATTGACCACATTGCGAGATGAAGCCACTTTCAGAAGGTTGTGGATGCGCGAGCTGGCACCTAGGCCTTGTCCTGGGGCTTGGCAGCCTCACCCTTGGTTAACTGTAGGCAAAGTAGCACTGTTCGAGGCTTGCTTTGTATGATTGAACCTGTATAAGTACTCATACTGCTTTCAGCTTTGGTTGTTAAGTGCCCCTGCTGGTTTCAGTTAAGGTTGTTAAGTACTCCTGCTGCTTTTACAGTCTATCATGTTTCTTTAGTCCTATCTTCCTCCAGCCGCCAAAACCAAACCAACACTGGCAGGGTCGGCTGCTTCTGCCTCCCACGGCTGGCTGCCCCTCAGCGCACGCATCGCCGCCCCACCGTCTCCTAAATCGTTAACGTAGATGTCTTTCGCGTGCTTTGGTGCGCTCGCCGTGGCACCGCCCTCTCGCGTTGTTAACATGGTCAACAAACAACAGGAATCGACAGAAGTATGTGGAGAGGACGACAGTAGGGGCCCACCATGTCAGCGCATGGAAAAATAAAAAGCTTCCTCCTAGTGTTTTCCTGACATCTGGGACCCACGACATTGTGAGCATATATAGTCAATAAACAAGAGAACAGCACAAGATCTGCTGGCTCCTAGGACGTAGCTCGATGGGCCACAACCCAGTTCAAACCCTGCTTTGTCTCAACAATAACAAAAAAATACTGCTCGAGCTTCCACTGCCGCATCTTCCCCGGCTCTGCGTCGTCCCCTTCCTAGCCCTCGCCGTCGTCCACCGCCGTTGTGCTCTCGGTGCGGCGTGGTAAATGTGGTCAATGACCGACTTCCATCGGAAGAGTACTGCACGTGGAGAGGCTGACAGCCGGGTCCATGGTAGCCGCAAGGAAGTGCTCCTTATTACGCGCAAAATAATTATTTCTCCACCTGACAGCAGGGACCCACCGGACGGGCCACCAGTATTTCGCGAAAAAAACATTTCCCCCTGACTGCTGGGACCTACCGGACGGGCCACCGTATTTCGTGAAAAAAATGTTCGCCCCGCTGTCAGCTCAGACCCACCGGAGGTGCCTCTCTATTATGCACAAGAAAATGAATACCCCCTTCTAGCTGGGACCCACTTTGGTGGGAGGCTGACTTGTGGGCATACTAAGTTGACTGGCATGGAGGCCTTTGTCAACTTTAGTCAATATGAACGATTCTAGCTTCAGTGACCATACGATGTCCATCCAACGGCCATAGTGCTTCTTCAACCTCTGGTCTTCTTGCTCCAGCCACCCAAAGCAGCGCCGGTCGTGCCGCATGCTCCTACCTCCCGTGGCTGGCTGTGAGGCCGCGGAGGCCTCCCCGCCCCCTACTACTCCCACTGCTAGCCAGACCATCCGTCTACTCAACCACACCCCCTGTTATTCTAAGACGACGGCAGCCTCACACCGCAGCCGAACCAGTGAACCCTCATACTCTTCTACGTGTGGGCATCCACTGTCGCGTCTTCCCCGGCTCCGCGTCATCCCCTTCCTAGGCCTCGCCGTCGTCCACCGCCCTGGTGCTCTCAACGCGGGGTGGTCAACGTGGTCAAGAAACGACTTCCGTCGGACGTGGACTGTACGTGGAGAGGCTGACAGCTGGGTCCACGGCCGCAGCAAGGAAGTGCCTCCTTATTACGCCAAAAATAATGATTCCTCCACCGGACAGCAGGGACCCACCGGACGGGCCACCGTATTTTGCAAAAAAAAATGTTTCCCCCTGACTGCTGGGACCCACCAGCTACATCTTCGCACGCAAGTAAGTGCGTCCGGGCAAAAAAACGATTCACCACCCTGACTGCTGGGACACACCAGCTACATCTTCGCACGCAAGGAAGTGCCTGACAGTCGGGACCCACCATGTCGAAGCGTATGTAGCGTTGTCATTCTAGTCGCGAACATGTATGTACATACTGGTGGATGTAGAGGCGTGCACGTAGCATGTACACGCACGTACAGCGGCCAGTGTGCAAGAAAGAAAATACGGCCACATACGTACATACGGGCGGGGTCTCGAACGCCTACTCGCGCGTACATACGGCCAGGGCTCGTGTACATGGCTGGGTCGGAACGGAGGAACAACGTCGCCGTCGTGTTCATGGGGAGCCAACCGGCTGGGTCGGAACGGAATGCGTCGTCATGTTCATTGGGAGGGCTTGGACAAACAGGCGATGGAAACGAGGCCTGGCGTACCGAAGAACGGAGGAAACGGCCTTGTGTTCGACCGGCCACGTTCGAAACGGGATCCTGTTTATCGAGAGGGGTCTAGCGTATCGCAAAACGGAGGAAACATACTTGTGTTAGACCTCCTACGGTCGAAACGGGATCCTGTTGATCGGGAGGGGTGTGGCGGAGCGCAAAACGGACTTGTGTTGGAGCGCAATGGTCGAAACGGGGGTCCTTTTCATCGGGACGGGTGTGGCGTACCGCAAAACGGGACTCCACGGGATACTGTTCATCTCCACTGTCGACCTCCTCTAGCCTCCTCGGGCTAATGTTCATCCATCGTCGACCTCCTCCAGCCTCCACGGGCTCCTGTTCATCCAGCCACCACCGCGCGCTACTGCACCGGCTACTGTTCAACCACCTCTCTCCACGGGCTCCTGTTCAACCACCCCTCCACGGGCTACTGTTCCCACCCCTCCACCGTCTACTTTTCATCCAGCCTTCCACGGGGTCGTCTTGTTCATCCAGCCCTCCACGGGGTCCTGTTCATCCAGCCCCAACCGACTTGATCGATCGGGGTCCTGTTCATCCAGAGGCATCACCACG
>NC_041391.1:258904168-258925101 GCF_002162155.2 Triticum dicoccoides
GCACTGTTCATCCAGAGGCAGCATGATCGGCTTCAGTTAGCAGTAGTAGCAAAGGAATCACTCGATCGGGTTCAGTTAACAGCCATCGATCGCTCGCTCGGGTTCAGTAACGCGTAGCCTGCAGTGTAATCGCTCGGGTCCAGTTAGAGCCCAACGCCTCGCTCGGGTTTAGTTTGAGCCAACGCCTCGCACACACGCGCGTATGTGTACGAGAGAAATGTGCATCGGTCGGCCCCCGACTACCCACCGTAACCGGGAAGTCCCCGAAATTTTCCTCGTCCTCTCTTCTACCACGGTTTTTTCCGTCATGGACGGCCCAAAGAATGTCATGCAGCTGCGTCTCCGGCACGCCCAGGACGAAAAGCCCATTTTCTATCATGATTTTTTTCATAGAAGTAGGAGCCCACCACATCTATGATGATACCGGGTTTTGTCACAATTATCGTCATAGAAGTGTCATAAGTATGACAGGAAAAAAATTCGTTTGGCCCAAAATGTCACGGATGTGTCTTATTTTTGTAGTGAACCGTAGCGCCTGATGGGTATCGTCGCCGGCGGTGGACACCCAGAGAGAAGGAACCATCACAGGATCATAGCTCCAGTGAGATCCCTGAAGAACCTGCCAGGTATTGTCGAACCTGCCCTCCGATGCAACCATGTAGCGACAGACGTGCTCGTCCTCCTCGCTGACATGGTGACATACCACCTCTACGGTGTCCGGAAGCCTCGGCACCGTCACTGGCCCACGCGACCACCACCAAATAAGGATCGGGTCAACAAAGGGCTGGCTCCTCACCAACCTACGCCTCCCGAAAGGTAGCACCTCCCAATACCAGCCCGGTGAAGTCCAGTCCCGGACATGGCCCCTCTGATCAAGTCGGCCTCCTCCGCCGAGTCGACAACGAGGATGCGGGATAGACATCGTCGACGTCGATGCGGGATTAATTGCTTGAACTAAAAAAATAAATTAGTTCTATTAATTGTTTTGTTAAAGGTAAACTACTTCTATATATAGTAAAATAAAGTATTTTTATTAAATCAACTAGTTCAACTACTAAGCACTTACTATAAATAAAATAAAACCGTACTTACTAAAAATAAACTACTTCTATATATAGTAAAATAAAGTAGTTTTATTAAATCAACAAGTTCAACTACTAATCACTTAGTATAAAAAAAATAAAGTAGTACTTACTAAAAATAAACTATTTCTATATATAGTAAAATAAAGTAGTTTTATTAAATGAACTAGTTCAACAAAAAATGCTATGAACATTATATTCATACATACATAGCCATATCCATTCATCATATAGCTACCACATACATATATACATTATATCTATATCTATATCTATACCTACTAATAAAAGGGCTATCGCTTCTTCCCCCTAATTTTCGTCCGGTTATAAGTAATTTTCGTCCATCCAGGTACCAGATTTTGTACGCAATTAGATTTTTAATTCTGTTCCCGTCTTACCTGACTGTCGCATGGGCCTTAGCCCACTCACGTGGTGGGCCAAATTGTGTAGCTCGGGAGGAAAAAATATGGATCGTCAGGAGTCGATCTCGCAACCTCCCACTTAATTTTTGAGCGCACGTCCAGTTGAACAGGGTTGCAGTTGTGTTTTAAATGTAGGGCTCATACGTATTAGATTGTCCCACATCGCTCCCTTACGTAAAATACTACCAACTTATATACTTTTACGAGTTGATAACAGTAAGCGGCCTAGAAAGGGACCAAGAGAAAATTGTGGAATTTAGGAGACAGAGGACGGATAGTTGTGTGATCATCATAGAAGAGAATTAATTGGAGAGAGGGACAGGTCGGAAGATATTTGAGGGATTGTGGGATAGAATTAATGGGAGAGAGGGCCCGGAGAAATTTATGGAATTAATGGGTGATAATTAAACAGAGGGAAACCGGATTTTAAACCGGCTCAATCCACGCCCTCTAATAAGGAAGGGGAATTGAATGGTATAAGAACATAATTACAGAGAGAAACAGACATCGGATTTAATAATAATAGTGCATGCATGTACCACGGTGGTGTTGTTCAATTTAGATTGATCCATTGTCACCGCTAGCCATAGATGGTCATAGTTTCCTTCCCTTCAAACTCCTCCAAGCCGCGTCAACAACACCGCGTCCGAGGCAGTTTATACAAAGATCGGATCTCATATAACGTCTTTGTTTTGGTGCTGGTCGGTTTTAAGCAAAGTTGGATTTTATTTGGTCCTATTTTTGTGGATCTCATAATAAACTACTCTGACTAATATATATACACGGGTTAGCACACACACACAGCAATATGCGATTGTACAATAAATCACCGGCACCAAAACACATACCTTTAGAAGTCATGGTCATCGAGTCTGATCTCAACGAAGTTGTTCGTATGGACCACGAAGAAGGTTCCATGCTTAATGTCCCTAAAGGTGGACATGCAGGAGGTGGTATGGAGGAACAATTCCATCTAGGTAAATTTATTTCAACTAAAATGTTGCGTGTAGGACATTTTTATTGTCTGATTTTAGTAACTCATTATGATAGTTAATTTGCCCATGTGATATGCTTTGTAACTATGCATCCATGATCCGATCTTCAACAGCTAAAAAATGTTGTGTGTATGCCAGTGCCCTTATGCCAATATTGTTTCTTTTATTTCCTAAATTGCACCCAATATAAACATGACACTCTATCAACACATATGTCGGCATTGATTGACTCATTCATGTTTATGCCAAACTTTGTTTAGGGATACCAGACTATAAAATATACTTGGGTAATTATGACAATTGAAATATCTTACCGCCATGATTATAATATGGGCACTATCTTGGTTTAAGGCAGTAATGTGAAGCGTCCAACCTACTGAAAAGCTGAGGTCATAAATTAAGTGATGGATAAGAGAATATTTATTGATTCTATGTATGACAGTCTTACCTTGCTTTAGTAATAAATCACCCAACAAGGAGAAACAGTGAATATCTAAGTTGTAATATCAACTTTAAACCTGCAAGGCAAAATGGCTACACAACTTTAAAAAGGAACAACGTGGAGCTGGAGTACAACATTAATGGAGGAACAAAACACATATTCAGATGCTTATGTCCAATGTATTGAAGTAATTTATGTTGGGAACGTAGTAATTTCAAAAAAAATCCTACGCACACGCAAGATCATGGTGATGCATAGCAACGAGAGGGGAGAGTGTTGTCCACGTACCCTCGTAGACCGTAAGCGGAAGCGTTATGACAACGCGGTTGATGTAGTCGTACGTCTTCACGATCCGACCGATCCGAGTACCGAACGTACGGCACCTCCGAGTTCAGCACACGTTCAACTCGATGACGATCACCGGAATCCGATCCAGCAAGGTGTCGGGGATGAGTTCCGTTAGCACGACGGCGTGGTGACGATGATGATATTCTACCGACGCAGGGCTTCGCCTAAGCACCGCAACGATACGACCGAGGGGGAATATGGTGGAGGGGGGCACCGCACACGGCTAAGGAACGATCACGAAGATCAACTTGTGTGTCTAGAGGTGCTCCCCTGCCCCCGTATATAAAGGAGCAAGGGGGAAGGCCGGCCGGCCCTAGGGGGCGCGCCAAGGAGGGGGGAGTCCTCCTCCTAGTGGGAGTAGGACTCCCCTTTCCTAGTCCAACTAGGAAGGAGGAAGGGGGAAGGAAAGAGAGGGAGAGGAAGAGGGAAAGAGGGGTCGCGCACCCATCCCCTAGTCCAATTCGGACTCCCCATGGGGGGCGCCACCTCCTGGGCTGTTGCCCTTTCTCTCCCCTCAGGCCCACTAAGGCCCAATACTTCCCCGGGGGGTTTCGGTAACCCCTCCGGCACTCCGGTTTTCTCCGAAATCACCCAGAACACCTCCGGTGTCCGAATATAGTCGTCCAACATATCAATCTTTATGTCTTGACCATTTCGAGACTCCTCGTCATGTCCGTGATCACATCCGGGACTCCGAACAACCTTCGGTACATCAAAACTTATAAACTCATAATAAAACTGTCATCGTAACGTTAAGCATGCGGACCCTACGGGTTCGAGAACTATGTAGACATGACCTCGAACTGTTTCCGGTCAATAACCAATAGCGGAACCTGGATGCTCATATTAGCTCATACATATTCTACGAAGATCTTTATCGTTCAAACCGCATAACAACATACGTTGTTCCCTTTGTCATCGGTATGTTACTTGCCCGAGATTCGATCCTCGGTATCCAATACCTAGTTCAATCTCGTTACCGGCAAGTCTCTTTACTCGTTACATAATGCATCATTTTGTAACTAACTCATGAGCTACATTTCTTGCAAGGCTTATAGTGATGTGCATTACCGAGAGGGCCCAAAGATACCTCTCCGACAATCGGAGTCACAAAACCTAATCTCGAAATACGCCAAATCAACATGTACCTTCGGAGACACCTGTAGAGCTCCTTTATAATCACCCAGTTGCGTTGTGACGTTTGGTAGCACACAAAGTGTTCCTCCGGTAGACGGGAGTTGCATAATCTCATAGTTGTCGGAACTTTATATAAGTCATGAAGAAAGCAATAGCAACATACTAAACGATCAAGTGCTAGGATAACGGAATCGGTCAAGTCAATCACATCATTCTCCTAATGATGTGATCCCGTTAATCAAATGACAACACATGTCTATGGTTAGGAAACATAACCATCTTTGATTAATGAGCTAGTCAAGTAGAAGCACACTAGTGACATTATGTTTGTCTATGTATTCACACATGTATCATGTTTCCGGGTAATACAATTCTAGCATGAATAATAAACATTTATCATGATATGAGGAAATAAATAATAACTTTATTATTGCCTCTAGGGCATATTTCCTTCAGTCTCCCACTTGCACGAGAGTCAGTAATCTAGATTACACAGTAATGATTCCAACACCCATGGAGTCTTAGTGCTGATCATGTTTTGCTCATGGAAGAGGCTTAGTCAACGGGTATGCAACATTCAGATCCATATGTATCTTGCAAATCTCTATGTCTCCCACTTGGACTTGGTCCTGGATGGAATTGAAGCGTCTCTTGATGTGCTTGGTCCTCTTGTGAAATCTAGATTCCTTTGCCAAGGCAATTGCACCAGTATTGTCACAGAAGATCTTCATTGGTCCCGATGCACTAGGTATGACACCTAGATCGAAAATGAACTCCTTCATCCAGACTCCTTCATTTGCTGCTTCCGAAGCAGCTATGTACTCCGCTTCGCATGTAGATCCCGCCACGACGCTTTGTTTAGAACTGCACCAACTTACAGCTCCACCGTTTAATAAAAACACATATCCAGTTTGCGATTTAGAATTGTCCAGATCAGTGTCAAAGCTTGCATCGACGTAACCATTTATGACTAGGTCTTTGTCACCTCCATAAACGAGAAACATACCCTTAGTTCTTTTCAGGTATTTCAGGATGTTCTTGACCGCTGTCCAATGATCCACTCCTGGATTACTTTGGTACCTACTTGCCAAGCTTATTGCTAAGCATACGTCAGGTCTGGTACACAGCATTGCATACATGATAGAGCCTATGGCTGAAGCATAGGGAACATCTTTCATTTTCTCTCTATCTTCTGCTGTGGTCGGGCATTGAGTCTGACTCAACTTCACACCTTGTAATACAGGCAAGAACCCTTTCTTTGCCTGATCCATTTTGAACTTTTTCAAAACTTTATCAAGGTATGTGCTTTGTGAAAGTCCAATTAAGCGTCTTGATCTATCCCTATAGATCTTGATGCCCAATATGTAAGCAGCTTCATCGAGGTCTTTCATTGAAAAACTTTTATTCAAGTATCCCTTCATGCTATCCAGAAATTCTATATCATTTCCAATTAACAATATGTCATCTACATATAATATCATAAATGCTACAGAGCTCCCACTCACTTTCTTGTAAATACAGGCTTCTCCAAAAGTCTGTATAAAACCATATGCTTTGATCACACTATCAAAATGTTTATTCTAACTCCGAGATGGTTGCACCAGTCCATAAATGGATCGCTGGAGCTTGCACACTTTGTTAGCACCTTTTGGATCAACAAAACCTTCCGGTTGCATCATATACAACTCTTCTTCCAGAAATCCATTCAGGAATGTAGTTTTGACGTCCATTTGCCAAATTTCATAATCATAAAATGCGGCAATTGCTAACATGATTCGGACAGACTTAAGCATCGCTATAGGTGAGAAAGTCTCATCGTAGTCAACCCCTTGAACTTGTCGAAATCCTTTTGCAACAAGTCAAGCTTTGTAGACAGTTACATTACCATCAGTGTCAGTCTTCTTCTTGAAGATCCATTTATTCTCAATGGCTTGCCGATCATCGGGCAAGTAAACCAAAGTCCATACTTTGTTCTCATACATGGATCCCATCTCAGATTTCATGGCTTCAAGCCATTTTGCGGAATCTAGGCTCATCATCGCTTCCTCATAGTTCGTAGGTTCGTCATGGTCAAGTAACATGACTTCCAAAATAGGATTACCATACCACTAGAGTGCGGATCTTACTCTAGTAGACCTACGAGGTTCAGTAGAAACTTGATCTGAAGTTTCATGATCAATATCATTAGCTTCCTCACTAATTGGTGTAGTTGTCACAGGAATCGGTTCTTGTGATGAACTACTTTCCAATAAGGGAGCAGGTACAGTTACCTCATCAAGTTCTACTTTCCTCCCACTCACTTCTTTCGAGAGAAACTCCTTCTCTAGAAAGGATCCGAATTTAGCAACGAAAATCTTTTCCTCAGATCTGTGATAGAAGATGTACCCAATAGTCTCTTTTGGGTATCCTATGAAGACACATTTCTCCGATTTGGGTTCGAGATTATCTGGTTGAAGTTTCTTCACATAAGCATCACAGCCCCAAACTTTAAGAAACGACAACTTTGGTTTCTTCCCAAACCACAGTTCATAAGGCGTCGTCTCAACGGATTTTGATGGGGCCCTATTTAACGTGAATGCAACCGTCTCTAAAGCATAACCCCAAAACGATAGCGGTAAATCAGTAAGAGACATCATAGATTGCACCATATCTAGTAAAGTACGATTACGACGTTCGGACACACCATTTCGTTGTGGTGTTCCGGGTGGCGTGAGTTGCGAAACTATTCCGCATTGTTTCAAATGTAAAGCAAACTCGTAACTCAAATATTCTCCTCCACGATCAGATCGTAGAAATTTTATTTTCTTGTTACGATGATTTTCCACTTCACTCTGAAATTCTTAGAACTTTTCAAATGTTTCTGACTTGTGTTTCATCAAGTAGATATACCCATATCTGTTCAAATCATCTGTGAAGGTGAGAAAATAACGATACATGCCGCGAGCCTCAATATTCATTGGACCACATACATCAGTATGTATGATTTCTAATAAATCAGTTGCTCGCTCCATAGTTCCGGAGAACGACGTTTTAGTCATCTTGCCCATGAGGAACGGTTCGCAAGTACCAAGTGATTCCAAAAGTCCATCAGTATGGAGTTTCTTCATGCGCTTTACACCGATATGACCTAAACGGAAGTGCCACAAATAAGTTGCACTATCATTATCTACTCTGCATCTTTTGGCTTCAACATTATGAATATGTGTATCACTACTAACGAGATTCAATAAAAATAGACCACTCTTCAAGGGTGCATGACCATAAAAGATATTACTCATATAAATACAACAACCATTATTCTCTGATTTAAATGAATAACCGTCTCGCATCAAACAATATCCAGATATATTGTTCATGATCAACGCTGGCACCAAATAACAATTATTTAGGTCTAAAACTAATCCCGATGGTAGATGTAGAGGTAGCGTGCCGACCGCGATCACATCGACTTTGGAACCATTTCCTACGCGCATCGTCACCTCGTCCTTAGCCAATCTTCGCTTAATCCGTAGTCCTTGTTTCGAGTTGCAAATATTAGCAACAGAACCAGTGTGAAATACCCAGGTACTACTGCGAGCATTTGTAAGGTACACATCATTAACATGTATATCACATATACCTTTGTTCACTTTGCCATCCTTCTTATCCGCCAAATACTTGGGGCAGTTCCGGTTCCAGTGTCCAGTCTGCTTGCAGTAGAAGCACTCAGTCCCAGGCTTAGGTCCAGACTTGGGTTTCTTCTCTTGAGCAGCAACTTGTTTGCTGTTCTTCTTGAAGTTCCCCTTCTTCTTACCTTTTGCCATTTTTCTTGGAACTGGTAGTCTTGTTGACCGTCAACACTTGATGCTCCTTCTTGATTTCTACCTCCGCGGCCTTTAGCATTGCGAAGAGCTCGGGAATAGTCTTGTCCATCCCTTGCATATTATAGTTCATCACGAAGCTCTTGTAGCTTGGTGGCAGTGATTGAAGAATTCTGTCAATGACACTATCATCAGGAAGATTAACTCCTAGTTGAATCAAGTGATTATTATACCCAGACATTTTGAGTATGTGTTCACTGACAGAACTATTCTCCTCCATCTTTGTCGGTGTACTAAAGTAGGGGTACCTTAGTACCCCGAACTTGTGCACGGGCAGTCGCAGCGACCCGCGACAAGGTTTGCCGGGCGCCCGCCAAGACCCATCGTCATTCCTATTTACTGCCATTCAAGAACAAAGTGTTAACTGAGAAGACAGAGCCCCGTCAAGAGGAGCTTGCCGGGAAGGACAAGACCCCGGCAAGAGGAGCTTGCCGGGAAGGCCAACCAAGGCACTTCAGGAAACTTGCCGTGACGCACCACGCGTCCCGGCAAGACCCGACGAGCGGCAAGCTTGCGGGTGCGACAAGATAGCGACCGCGGCGAGGCGCTTGCCGTGGTGAAGCCACCACTCTGCATCTACGCTCCAGCGCATTCGACGACGTGTCGCCATAGGATCGCTCCTAGTGCATGTGGCGGGTGGCTGTGCAGCCCAGCGGTGCGAGGTGGCAAGTGAAGATGACTAGGAGGCCATCGTGGCGATCGGTGGCGCCTCTAATGGTCGTTTCCTGCACTGTTGGAGCGACCGGACGGGCATTAAATGCCTGTCAAAGTGCGCTGCACTCAAGTTACCTGTGGAACCAGGATTTTTTGTGCTCAAGCTGACTCAGCCATCTGTAACACCATCAGCTGGACAAGGCAAGAAAAGAAAGTTGGTTTCTGGCGACTACTTTCCGGCAGAGCTCTCCGAAGCCGCCGCCAAGAAGGTCCCCAGAATCAACACAGAAAGTGCTGAGGGGCAGTCTGCTCCGACAAGCCCTAGGGATTGTTTTGTTGAAGCAGACGCTCCCGACAAGCTGTGTCCCGACACGCTTGCCGGGGAGCATCACGCTCCGGCTGGATCCCAGATTCTTGCCGTGGAAGCGGATGTTCCCGCAGCAGCATTTGCGCCTTTAGTCCTTGTCGTCGAGCCACAAGCTCCAGCATGGGCACAGCAGATCATCCATTTCCTTCAAACAGGAGAACTTCCCGAAGAGCAAGAAGAAGCAGAAAAAGTAGCCCGACAATCAAGTATGTACAAGTTTGTCGATGACATACTGTACAGAAGAAGATTCAACGGAGTGAAATTGAAGTGCATTTCCCGGGAAGAAGGACAAGAGCAGTTGGCGGAGATACATGGAGGCATATGTGGTCACCACATTGGCGCAAGAGCACTTGCCGGCAAGGCTTTCCGGCAAGGTTTCTTCTGGCCGACAGCCCTCCAGGATGCAACTGCACAAGTAACCAAGTGTGAAGCGTGCCAGTTCCACTCCAAACAGATTCATCAACCAGCTCAAGCTCTCCAAACAATCACTTTATCCTGGCCATTTTCGGTCTGGGGGCTCGACATCCTCGGCCCCTTTCCCCGAGCAGTCGGGGGCTTCGAGTACTTGTACGTAGCAATCGACAAGTTCACGAAGTGGCCGGAGGTGGAGGCAGTGAGGAAGGTGACAGCACAGTCAGCAGTCAAGTTCTTCAGGTCAATTGTTTGCCGTTTCAGAGTCCCTAATAGGATCATCACCAACAATCGCACACAATTCACGAGCCGCACCTTCATGCAGTATGTCCAAGATCTTGGCACCAAGATCTGCTTCGCTTCTGTTGCTCACCCGAGAAGCAACGGTCAAGCAGAGAGGGCAAACGCTGAAGTGCTGCGCGGGCTCAAGACCAGAACTTTCGATAGGCTGCACAAGTGCGGAAGAAATTCGATCGAGGAGCTGCCGGTGGTTCTTTGGTCGATCAGGACGACGCCAAATCGAGCCACTGGCCAGACACCTTTTGCTCTTGTCTACGGAGCAGAAGCAGTTCTCCCCACGGAACTCGTATACGGATCGCCTCGAGTGCTCGCTTATGATGAGCTTGAGCAAGAGCAGCTGCAGCAAGATGACGCGCTGCTCCTCGTGGAAGATCATCTTCAGGCTGCTGTGCGAGCTGCTCGCTACCAGCAAGCTTTGCGCCGCTACCATAGCCGCAAAGTTAATGCCAGAAGCTTCGAGGAAGGCGACCTTGTTCTTCGGCGCGTTCAATCCGCCAAGAATTCCAACAAGTTGACGCCGAAGTGGGAAGGCCCTTATTGAGTAAAGCGAGTCACTAGGCCCGGCGCTGCCCGCCTTGAGACCGAAGATGGCTTTCCGGTGAGCAACTCCTGGAACACAGAGCATCTTCGTAAGTTTTACCCATAAGGCGCGGTTGCCGGGACCCGTTCCGGCAACCACCTTTTGTACAAGCCTTGCCGCTGTTGCATGTAACCGTTTGTACAAAGCCGGGCGCATATCCCGTGCATAAATAAAGTTCATATGCTATGCAAAAGTTGTCAAATTTCATGCCTTTTTCTTTTTTAGCATGTACACACTGACACTTTGTGCAGCATTTGCCCCTGGTAAGCCATAGCGAACCTTAAGGTTCTATATCATTATTTTCTCTTCTTTCTTCTCAAAAGGAAGCTTCCTCCACCCACAAGTTCACCGGGGGGAAAGGAGAAGATAATGAGGTGGACTAGGCGTCGTTCAAAGAAGCATAGCCTTGCCGGGACACGGACGACAGAAAAGCTAAGTTGCCAAAGTTTGAGCATAGTCAGTTTTTAAATTTTTAAGTTATATTCCTTGAACGACCGTGCCTTGTATGGAAAACCGGTGGGCGGAGGAACCGGCTCGTGACTAAGTTGCGCCCTTACTTTGTTTCGAGTCCGCTCAACAATGAAAGTGTGCTGCAACTAGCCCCGACAAGGTTTCTTGCCGGAGGCAACACCGCCGGCAGGCTGCTGATGTTCCGCACTCAGCGCTCGCGGCAAGTGTGCTTGCGCCGGCAAGTTCCCTAAAAAGCGTAGGGTAAAAACATACAAGGGATGGAACCGAATAAAGGAAATAACATAGCAAGCAGTACCCAGAAAAAAGTTATATTACAATAAATAACTTGCCGCGCTCTAAGAGATTGCTTCTATGACATATCTAGCAGCGGCAAGAAGAAGGAAGGGAGAAGAAGAGTGGCCTAATCCACGCGCTCGCCGTCAACCCTCCTGACCTCATTCACCTTGTCCACAATGGGTGCGACAATGGCTTTGAGTTCTTCAAGATCAGCACCCGCCGGCAGCTTCTTGAGGACGCGGGAGAGGTCGAGGCCTGGATTGCGGAAGAGTATCTTCACCAGCACCTTCTCCAAGACCCTGGCGCAGATTGCGCGCGACTCGTCCGCCAGCTTCTTCGGGTTCCTTTCCCGGAGTTGCTGGAGGGCCGTCACCACGCCCTTGAAGAAGAGAGTAAGCTTGGCGCTGGGCTGGAGGTTTTCGTCAGTGGAGTACCCGAAGCCCGCCAAGTCCAGCTCTGCGAGCTCCTCGTCAATGGATGCAGCGATGTTGACGAGGCCCTCCGTCCAGAGCTCCATTGTGGCCTGGAAAGTGTTCTGGGTCTCGGCAGCCCTCGTCAGCAGCTCCTCGTTGCCCTTGATCTCTTTCCTCAGCTCATCCTCTCGCCTCTTGGCGGCGTCCAGCGTCTCCGTCAAGGTGGCCAGCTTCAGCTCCAGATCAGCGCTCGAGTCCTTGGCGGTGTTCAGTTCCTTGATCTTGTCGGCAAGTTGAACTTGCAGATCGCCATGGGCAAGGGCATCCTTCTCGCGTTCGCGCTGGAGGGTGGCAAGCTCTTCATTCTTCTTTCCCACATCCGCCTCCAGCCGCGCCACCTTCACCTGTAACTCCTTCTTGGCGGCCTCGGCAGCATCCTTTGCCTCCTTGAGTGCCCCGCCAAGTGATTGCTCCCGTGCGGCGAGCTCTTGCTCGTGGCTGTCCAGATTGACCTTCTTCTGTGTCAGCTCACCTTCACGCCTGGACATCTCCTCGGCGGCGAGCCTCTGCTGCTCCTCGGCTTCAGCCTTTTCCAGGATGAATGCCTTCTTCGCCTCGTCGAGGTGCGCCCTCTCCTCTGCAATGGATCGGAGGGCCTCCTGGTTGCGGCTCTTGAGCTCCTCCGCATGCTTCTCTATGTCGACTCCCGCCTGCACGACAAGCGCTCCCCGAGATTCAAGCTTCGCTTGCCGGGCGCGGTAGAGCAACACCAACTTTCGGAGCAACTGCTCCTCCTCGGACTCGCCACTACTGCTGCTTGGCGTGTCAACCACTGCCAGCCCAGCAGAGGCGAGCACTTCCCCGTCAAACTCCTCTCCTTCGACCGGCGCCCTGGAGCTCGACGCCTAGGGAAGCTTGATGTGTACGCCCTCGCCGGCCTTCAAGTAGGCGCCTGGCTGGGGCTCCTCGCAGCCCGGCGCTGCGTCAGCGGCAGAGGGATCGGCGGTCGGCGTAGCGCCTTGCGCTCCTGCGTCCTCCAGATCATCAGTGCGATCGCCGGACCCCTCGTCGGCTCCTGCGCCGGCAGCCTTGGCGGCCTCTTCGTCGGCGGGTTCATCAGCGCCGGCCTCTTCCTCGTCAGCAGCGGCATCTCCATTATCGCCGCGTGCGCCTTCCTCGCCGGTGGCCTCAGTCTCCATCGGGTCTGTGAGAGGGGGATCTGAAGACAGGAAAAGGAAGAAAAAAATTAAGCAAAGATCAAAAAAGAAGATCGGAAGAAGAATCCAAAAGAAGATTTCCGGCAAGGAAGGTACCTGTGCTGGGCTCCGTGACCATGGGTTCCTCCACCAGGGGCTCACTGGTTCCGTCCCTTGCCGGGGACCTCCCCCTTGCCGGGGAGCGCTCCCTTGTCGGGGAATCGCCCCTTGGCGGCGTAGTCGAAGCCGACAGCACCTCCGGGGCGGCCTCTGGTTGCTCCTGGTGGGCCTGTTCTGCTCCTAAACAAATGAATCAACAATCAAGATGTCAGCAAAAGAAGAAGCACCCATGCACGCCCCACAACAGGAAGTGAACCAAACACTTACGCTGGGGGCTGTGCTGGGGGCTGCTGCGGGGAGAAGGAACCGGGTCCGTCAAGGTGGTCTCGGACGTGTCCTCTGCTGTCACGGCAGGATCGTCCTCGATGACAACCACGGGGACCTTGGCCCTCTTCGCCGCTCTCTCGGCCAGAGTCCTGAAAAGGAACAAGATTCAGGGAGAAGCAGATCAGATGCAAGACAAGAAACAACAAAGATCAAAGAAAATCAAGAATAGCGAGAAGAAAGTCTTACTCCTCCTCCTCCTCCTCTTCATCATCATCGGAGCTCAGCGCGGAGAGGTCGAAGTCTGGTACCCTCTCTGCGCGGTGTGGCGGAGGAGTAGGCTCCCTTCGACGTTTGCCGGGATCAGGCGTGGCAGCCCGGGAAGACCCCGCCTCAGTTGCCGGCACAGCCTGGGACCCTCCCGCGGCAACGGTACATGCCGCGGTGGAGCGTGTCCCACGGCGCCGCGGCTGCTGGCCTGCCTGCCCCCCTGCTGTGTCTCCAACTCGACGGAGGCGCCTTCTTGGTTGGAATTGGGGCTGTGCTGGGGGCTCCGCCTGCGGCAAGCTGCTCGAAGACGGTTGGCCGCTCGCGCCCTCAACGGGCTCGCTCGCCTCGGCCTCGGGCTCCCCCTCGCCAACGACCTCCCCGGCAAGGTCCTCCCTATCGGCAAGGCTTGCCACCTCGGCCGCCTCTGCCTCCTCCAGCGTGAAGCCGAACTCACCCACGGCGGCGGCTGCTGCCGCCTCTTCGGCCCTCGTGGCGATGTAGCGCATTTCGTCCTCGGTGGTGTCGCGGGTGAGGAGCTTCTTCTCGTCGGCGTTGACTGCTACCTCTGTCAAGCCATCGAAGAATTGCTGCACGACGTCGTCGGCGGGCTCCATCCAGGTTGGGATTATCCCGTGCGAATCGCACTCTGGCATCATTGCGCAGATGCGACCGCGCTGGGAGTTGTTGCACAATGGGACGACGCCCTGCGGCAGCCTGAACCACTCTGGATGGTTGGCGTCATGCTTGAACAGCTCCTTCAGCATCCCGTCAAGCTCCAGAACTGTGAAGTTGAAATTGAGGCCTGGGCGCAGCCTCATGATATCCGCCGGGCCGCCAAAATGCCAGGCGGGCCTCCCCCTCTTCTGCAGAGGGGCGATGCGACGGCGAAGGAAATCCGCGCCAACTGCCCCTGCTGTGAGCCCGGCAAGCCTGAGCCGGAGGATTCGGGTGGTGGCAATTTTCAGCCTAGCGTCGTCCGGCGACAGAGCGCTCCAGTCACCGCCGCGAACTACCCGAGTCTGGCGCAGGTTGGTGAATGGCTGCGGATTGGCATCACAGATCCAGCACCACTCCGCCCTCCACTCATCCCACTTGCTGCAAAGCTCGCTAGCCAGATACACCTCCTTAATGCCGATTCGTGAGGTCCAGGCGATTCCGCCAGCCAGTGGCTCTCCTTTCTCGGCTCGGGGGGGTGAAATAATGGCGAAAAAGAGCAACATTTGGGTGGATGCCAACAAAGTTCTCGCAGAGGTGTGCGAAAACCGCCATTGTCAGAACGGCGTTGGGGGTGAAATCAAGAAGATAAAACCCGTAGGTATTCATGATGTCGCAGAAGAAGTCAGAAATAGGTGGGCAGAGCCCGCAATAGAAGAACACCGGAAAGAAATGGTACCCTTTTGGGCACCGCTTCGATTTGGAAGTTTCGGCGGAGAGCACCGGCATGCGCGGATGCGCCCGCGTCTCCGTCGACCAGAAGAGGTAGAACTCCTCCCGCAGCGCCTTCGGGGTGAGCTCGGGGGGAAAAAGCCCTCGCTCCTTGCGCAGCGCCTCAAGCCGCAACGCCTCGGCCGACTTTGTGGCCTTGCTGGTCTTCGGAGCCATGGCGGAAGCGGCGGGGGAGCGCGGAGGTGTTGGGGGCGTCGGCGGCGACGAGGGGCGGAGCGCTGCTCTCTTTCGACTTGAGAGGCGGAGGGGAGCGGCGGATCTTTCGGAGGAAGGAACTGCAAGTGGCGAAGGTGGGGGAACGGCCCTGTTTCCTCTGCTTATAAACAGGGGAAGCGAACGTTACGCATTTCCTGGATTAAAGTATAGCCCATGATCTCTCCCACGACGCCGCGATTGACGCGTGTTGTTACGAGAGGATGCGGTGGATACGGAGCGGATTTGTTTTGGACCCAGGCCGCGTGTGCCCGTGCCCTGTTTTGGGCCTGGCCCAACAGCGCTCGGCACCGTGTATGGCCCAGGCCCGGGGGCTCCTGTCGGTGTACTAAAGTAGGGGTACCTTAGTACCCCGAACTTGTGCACGGGCAGTCGCAGCGACCCGCGGCAAGGCTTGCCGGGCGCCCGCCAAGACCCATCGTCATTCCTATTTACTGCCATTCAAGAACAAAGTGTTAACTGAGAAGACAGAGCCCCGGCAAGAGGAGCTTCCCGGGAAGGACAAGACCCCGGCAAGAGGAGCTTGCCCGGAAGGCCAACCAAGGCACTTCAGGAAACTTGCCGCGACGCACCACGCGTCCCGGCAAGACCCGATGAGCGGCAAGCTTGCGGGTGCGACAAGATAGCGACCGCGGCGAGGCGCTTGCCGCGGCGAAGCCACCACTCTGCATCTACGCTCCAGCGCATTCGACGACGTGTCGCCACAGGATCGCTCCTGGTGCACGTGGCGGGTGGCTGTGCAGCCCAGCGGTGCGAGGTGGCAAGTGAAGATGACTAGGAGGCCATCGTGGCGATCGGTGGCACCTCTAACGGTCATTTCCTGCACTGTTGGAGCGACCGGACGGGCATTAAATGCCCTTGTCCCCTGCCGTCAGAGTTAGGTAGGGGGCACTGTTGATAGTGGTTGTACCAACCCGCGTTTTTACCTTTTTACCCGTCTCTCTACGCTGCCACCTGTCGGTGACCCCTTTAGGCTATAAAAAGGAGGCCCATGCGCACGTAGAAGAGGTTCGGTTCGACTCATTCGAGACTACAACACACCACACGCTTTCGAGCAAGAACAGAATACAAACACAAAGCAACAGTAGGAGTTTTATCTCTCCGGAGGGCTCCGAAGCTGGGTAAAACCCCTCGCGCGCTCGACCTCGATCTGCTCTTCGTGCGCCCTCCGCTCCCTGCCGGACCGAGAAGGGGCCCCCTGCCCCATAGGTGCTCGTTTCCCCACGACAATCTTACAGCTATAGAACTTATTGTAGATTTCATATCTCTCAATCCGGGCATTTGCTTGAAATATTAACTTCAACTTCTGGAACATCGCATATGCTCCATGATGTTCAAAACGTCGTTGAAGACCCGGTTCCAAGCCGTAAAGCATGGCACACTGAACTATCGAGTAGTCATCAGCTTTGCTCTGCCAGACGTTCTTAACGTCGTCAGTTGCATCTGCAGCAGGCCTGACACCCAGCGGTGCTTCCAGGACGTAATTCTTCTGCGCAGCAATGAGGATAATCCTTAGGTTACGGACCCAGTCCGTGTAATTGCTACCATTATCTTTCAACTTAGCTTTCTCAAGGAAAGCATTAAAATTCAATGGAACAACAGCACGAGCCATCTATCTACAACAAACATAGACAAGCAAAATACTATCAGGTACTAAGTTCATGATAAATTTAAGTTCAATTAATCATATTACTTAAGAACTCCCACTTAGACAGACATCTCTCTAGTCATCTAAGTGATCACGTGATCCAAATCAACTAAACCATGTCCGATCATCACGCGAGATGGAGTAGTTTCAATGGTGAACATCTCTATGTTGATCATATCTACTATATGATTCATGTTCGACCTTTCGGTCTCCGTGTTCCGAGGCCATATCTCTATATTCTAGGCTCGTCAAGTTTAACCTAAGTATTCCGCATTTGCAACTGTTTTGCACCCATTGTATTTGAACGTAGAGCCTATCACACCCGATCATCACGTGGTGTCTCAGCACGAAGAACTTTCGCAACGGTGCATACTCAGGGAGAACACTTCTTGATAATTTAGTGAGAGATCATCTTAAAATGCTACCATCAATCAAAGCAAGATAAGATGCATAAAGGATAAACATCACATGCAATCAATATAAGTGATACGATATGGCCATCATCATCTTGTTCTTGTGATCTCCATCTCCGAAGCACCGTCGTGATCACCATCGTCGCCGGCGCGACACCTTGATCTCCATCGTAGCATCGTTGTCGTTACGCCATCTATTACTTCTACGACTATCGCTACTGCTTAGTGATAAAGTAAAGCAATTACAGGGCGTTTGCATTTCATATAATAAAGCGACAACCATATGGCTCCTGCCAGTTGCCGATAACTTCAGTTACAAAACATGATCATCTCATACAATAAAATATAGCATCACGTCTTGACAATATCACATCATAACATGCCCTGCAAAAACAAGTTAGACGTCCTCTACTTTGTTGTTGCAAATTTTACGTGGCTGCTACAGGATGAGCAAGAACTGTTCTTACCTACGTATCAAAAACCACAACGATAGTTCGTCAAGTTAGTGCTGTTTTAACCTTCGCAAGGACCGGGCGTAGCCACACTCGGTTCAACTAAAGTGAGACAGAAAGACACCCGCCAGTCATCTTTAAGCACGAGTGCTCGTAACGGTGAAACCAGTCTTGCGTAAGCGTATGTGTAATGTCGGTCCAGGCCGCATCATCTCACAATACCGTTGAACCAAAGTATGACATGCTGGTAAGCAGTATGACTTGTATCACCCACAACTCACTTGTGTTCTACTCGTGCATATGACATCTACGCATAAAACCAGGCTTGGATGCCACTGTTGGGGAACGTAGTAATTTCAAAAAAAATTCCTATGCACACGCAAGATCATGGTGATGCATAGCAACGAGAGGGGAGAGTGTTGTCCACGTACCCTCGTAGACCGTAAGAGGAAGCGTTATGACAATGCGGTTGATGTAGTCGTACGTCTTCACGATCCGACCGATCCGAGTACCGAACGTACGGCACCTCCGAGTTCAGCACACGTTCAGCTCGATGACGATCCCCGAACTCCGATCCAGCAGGGTGTCGGGGATGAGTTCCGTTAGCACGACGGCGTGGTGACGATGATGATGTTCTACCGACGCAGGGCTTCGCCTAAGCACCGCAACGATATGACCGAGGTGGAATATGGTGGTGGGTGGCACCGCACACGGCTAAGGAACAATCACGAAGATCAACTTGTGTGTCTAGAGTTGCCCCCTGCCCCCGTATATAAAGGGGCAAGGGGGGAGACTGGCCGGCCCTAGGGGGCGCGCCAAGGAGGGGGGAGTCCACCTCCTAGTGGGAGTAGGACTCCCCTTTCCTAGTCCAACTAGGAAGGAGGAAGGGGGAAGGAAAGAGAGGGAGAGGGAGAGGGAAAGAGGGGCCGCGCCCCCTCCCCTAGTCCAATTCGGACTCCCCATTGGGGGGGGCGCACCACCTCCTGGGCTGCTGCCCTCTCTCTCCCATCAGGCCCACTAAGGCCCAATACTTCCCCGGGGGGTTCCGGTAACCCCTCCGGCACTTCGGTTTTCTCCGAAATCACCCGGAACACTTCCGGTGTCTGAATATAGTTATCCAATATATCAATCTTTATGTATTGACCATTTTGAAACTCCTCGTCATGTCCGTGATAACATCCGGGACTCCGAACAACCTTCGGTACATCAAAACTTATAAGCTCATAATAAAACTGTCATCGTAACGTTAAGCGTGCGGACCCTACGGGTTCGAGAACTATGTAGACATGACCTAGAACTGTTTCTGGTCAATAACCAATAGCGGAACCTGGATGCTCATATTGGCTCCTACATATTCTACAAAGATCTTTATCGGTCAAACCGCATAACAACATACATTGTTCCCTTTGTCATCGGTATGTTACTTGCCCGAGATTCGATCGTCGGTATGCAATACCTAGTTCAATCTCGTTACTGGCAAGTCTCTTTACTCGTTACGTAATGCATCATTCCGTAACTAACTCATTAGCTACATTATTTGCAAGGCTTATAGTGATGTGCATTACCGAGAGGGCCCAGAGATACCTCTCGGACAATCAGAGTGACAAAACCTAATCTCGAAATACGCCAACTCAACATGTACCTTCGGAGACACCTGTAGAGCTCCTTTATAATCACCCAGTTACGTTGTGACTTTTGGTAGCACATAAAGTGTTCCTCCGGTAGACGGGAGTTGCATAATCTCATAGTTGTAGGAACTTTGTATAAGTCATGAAGAAAGCAATAGCAACATACTAAACGATCAAGTGCTAGGCTAACGGAATGGGTCAAGTCAATCACATCATTCTCCTAATGATGTGATCCCGTTAATCAAATGACAACACATGTCTATGGTTAGGAAACATAACCATCTTTGATTAATGAGCTAGTCAAGTAGAGGCACACTAGTGACATTATGTTTGTCTATGTATTCACACATGTATCATGTTTCCGGGTAATACAATTCTAGCATGAATAATAAACATTCATCATAATATGAGGAAATAAATAATAACTTTATTATTGCCTCTAGGGCATATTTCCTTCAGTTTATACGTAGCTATATATGTTCTATTTGTGATTTAAAAACTAATCTGTTACTTTTTTTAATAAATATAATAGATTCATGCAATATAGAAAACTCTCATGCAACCAAGCAATTTGGGCCGCTATCTTCAGTTCTGGATGCCAAGGAACAAAGAAACAAAAGATATAGAGAGCGATTTGCAACGATGACCGATGAAGAAAAACAAGAAAACTTGAAAAAGCGACGTCAAGCCTATCAACGGAACAAAACAATTAAAGATTCAACCCAGTTGTAGAAAGACTGCACACAAGCGAGGAGGAAATATGCAAATATGGAGCTATCACAAAAAACAAAAAAATGTGCAAGAGAAAGGCAGAAATATGCAAATATGCAGCCAGAGAAAAAGAAAGCTAGAATAGCGCAAACTGCAGCTAACCGTGAATTGAAGCGCAACACACCACGCAAAGAATCAATTGCGATGGAGAACCCATCACATGTCGCAAAAGAGGAGGAAGTTAGTGCATCTATAGGACGAAGACTTCAGATTTAGCATACACACAACAACAGGTAGAGATGGACAGTCCATAAAGTATACGACATTTTTATGGTCTTATGTAATCGCTCTTATGTGCTTGTTCTCACTCGTTTGCTTCTTTACGCCCTTCATGTCTACAAAAAAACTAACCATCTGCTTCATTTGAGTTTGCGAATAATTAAGATGGGTGTGTATGTTAATTTTTCTCCGTTGCAACGCACGGGCATGTTTCCTAGTATATGAAAAAAATGCAATGAACAAAAAAAATAATACAAATTATATGGAAAAAATGAACAGAGCCGTGGCGGCGGCGGCTCACATCGGGGGCGGTCGACGAGGGAGACGACGGGGGCGGCGGAGGGCGACGGCGTGGGCGGCCAAGGGTGACGGCGACAACGGCAAGGGGCGGAGGGCGACCGCGACGTTGACGGGCAACGGCTCGGGGGCGGCGGAGGGCGATGGCGATGGCGGCGGGGGGCGGAGGGCGACGGCGATGGGCGACGGTGTGGGCGGCGGACGGTGTCAGCGTGGGCTCGGGGCCATCGGCGACGGC
>NC_041391.1:258925349-258933708 GCF_002162155.2 Triticum dicoccoides
ACCTTTAGTCTCGATTGGTGACACCAACCAGGACCAAAGGTCACTTTTCAGCAGCCCAAAGGGCGGGAAACAGAGGCCTTTGGTCCCGGTTGGTGGCACCAACCGGGACTAAAGGGGGGGCATTGGTACCGGTTGGTGCCACGAACCGGGACCAAAGGTGTACATTGGTCCCGGTTCGTGGCACCAACCGGGACCAATGTCCTGCTGCCAGAGCCGCGGTGTGGTGCGATGTTTAGTCCCACATCGCTAGCCGAGGAGCGGCAGGACCGGTTTATAAGCCCTGCCCAGCCAGCTCCATTGAGCTCCTCTCAACTGCAGGCCTGTGGGCCTAATCTTGCACCGCTATGCCTGTGGGCCTGGTGGGCCTTATGCGGGCCTGGATCCTGGCCCATGGATGGGTTTCTAGTCGTATTCAGGCCGTGGTGGCCTAGTAGGTGGCATTTTTTCAATTTTTTCCCAGTTTTTTTTTCTTTTTTTCCTTTATTTATTTTATTTTGTTTCTACTTACAACAAAATACTTACTGTTGCTATTTTATTTTTTTCAGGAAAATTCTTTTTTCTTATAATGTTTTGAACAGAAAATACTTTGGTAATTTTAGGTCCACAAATTTTATTTATGTTATTAAAGTTTATTTTATTTTATTTTATTTTGTTTCTACTTATATATTTTATTAAATTTTATTTTATTTTATTTGGTTTCTACTTACATCATCAATTTTCATCCCTTTCTGACTTTATTTGTTATCTTTCATGCATTTACTGATTATTTTGATCTATAAGACCCTGAAATTGAAAAGCATTTCAAATAACTCTGAAAAGGTTGGAAGTTGCATGGTATCATCATTTCATCCACATAGCATGTGCAAGAAAGTTGAGAGGGTTACGGAAAAAACTGGATGCACTTCGTGTACAAAACGGACAATCTCCTTCGAAGTATCAGGATTTCATACGGAAACTCGTCTGTTACAAAGGGATTTCATTTTTTAAACTTATTTGAACTCCTGACTTTTTGTGTGTTCAGAATGCACCATTCAAAGCCACATCATCAATTGTCAACCCTTTCTGACTTCATTTGTTATTTTTCATGCATTTACTGATTATTTTGAGCTATAAGACCCTGAAATTGAAAAGCAGTTCAAATGAACTCTGAAAAGGTTGAAACTTGGCATGGTATCATCATTTCATCCACATAGCATGTGCAAGGAAGTTGATAGGGTTATGGCGAAACTGGATGCCCTTCATGTACAAAACGGACAATCTCTTTCGAAGTATCAGGATCTCTTTCAGAAAGTTGTCTGTTACAACAGGGATTTGAAATGAACTACGAAAAGGTTGAAAGTTGACATGGTATCATCATAATAGTTGTGGAGAAGGTCTTCTATTTTTCTTCGCTTGTGTCCTTTCCTTATTGCGCCGTAACCATGGATAATCTTCATCATTTACCAGGATGCTTGGGTCAACCTTGACTTTGAAGGGAGGAATTTCATGAAACTTTCCATAATCTTCGGACATGTCTGTCTTGCCCTCCACTCCCACGATGTCCCTTTTTCCTGAAAGAACTATGTGGCGCTTTGGCTCATCGTATGATGTATTTTCTTCCATATCTTTTCATTTTCTCGGTTTGGTAGACATGTCCTTCACATAGATAACCTGTGCCACATCATTGGCTAGGACGAACGGTTCGTCAGTGTACCCAAGATTGTTCAGATCCACTCTTGTCATTCCGTACTATGGTCTACCTGTACCCCGCCTCCTAACAGCTTGACCCGTTTGCATTTAAACAAAGGGACCTTAAAATCTACTCCGTAGTCAAGTTCCCATATGTCCACTATGTAACCATAATATGTGTCATTTCCCCTCTCGGTTGCTGCATCAAAGCGGACACGCTATTTTGGTTGGTTCTCTTTTGATCTTGGGGATCGTGTAAAATGTATTCCCATTTATTTTGTATCCTTTGTAAGTCAATACAGTCGAAGATGGTCCCCTGGATAACGAGTACAGCTCATCACAAACAGTGTTGTCACCTCTGAGACATGTTTCCAACCAACTGCTGAAAGTACTGATGTGTTCACATGTAATCCAGTCATCGCACTGCTCCGGGTGTTTGGAGCGCAGACTATTCTTGTGTTCATCGACATACGGGGTCACCAAGGTAGAGTTCTATAGAACTGTGTAGTGTGCTTGAGACTAAGAATATCCATGCCTGCATATTGTTGAGTCTCCTCCAAGTGTGCCTTTTCCAGTCAGTCTCCCCTCATACCGCAATTCAGGGAGACCTATCTTCTTAAGGCCAGGAATGAAGTCAACACGAAACCCAATGATATCATCTATTTGATGGCCCATGGACATGCTTCCTTCTGGCCTAGCGCGGTTACGGACATATTTCTTTAGGACTCCCATGAACCTCTCAAAGGGTATATATTGTGTAGAAATATGGGGCCCAAAATGACAATCTCGTCAACTGGATGAACTAGGATGTACGTCATGATATTGAAGAAGGATGGTGGGAACACCAGCTCGAAACTGACAAGACATTGCACCACATCAGTCCTTAGCTGTGGTATGATTTTTGGATCGATCACCTTCTGAGAGATTGCATTGAGGAATGCACATAGCTTCACAATGGCTAATTGGACGTTTTCCGGTAGAAGCCTCCCAACGCAACCGGAAGTAGTTGCGTCATAATCACATGGCAGTCATGAGACTTTAGGTTCTGGAATTTTTTTCTCTGGCATATTTATTATTCCCTTTATATTCTATGAGAAGCCAGTCGGGACCTTCATACTAAGCAGGCATTCAAAGAAGATTTCCTTCTCTTATTTGGTAAGAGCGTAGCTGGCAGGACCTTCATACTGCTTTGGAGGCATGCCGTCTTTTTCGTGCAAACGTTGCAGGTCCTCCCGTGCCTCAGTTGTATCTTTTGTCTTCCCAGACACGCCTAGGAAGCCTAGCAGGTTCACGCAAAGGTTCTTCGTGACGTGCATCACGTGGATCGAAGAGCGGACCTTTAGGTCTTTCCAGTAGGGTAGGCCCCAAAATATAGATTTCTTCTTCCACATGGGTGCGTGTCCCTTAGCGTCACTCGGAACATCTAGTCCGTCGGGACCCTTTCCAAAGATTAAGTGTAAATCATTGACCATAGCAAGTACGTGATCACCGGTACAGATGGCGAGCTTCTTCCGGTGATCTGCCTTGCCATTGAAATGCTTGCCTTTCTTTCGACATTGATGGTTGGTCGGACGAAATCAACGATGGCCTAGGTACAGATTCTTCCTGCATTTGTCCAAGTATATACTTTCGGTGTCAGCTAAACAGTGCGGCCATGCCTGGTATCCCTTGTTTGTCTATCCTGAAAGGTTACTGAGAGCGGGCCAATCATTGATGGTTACAAACAGCAACGCGTGCAAGTTAAATTCCTCCTGTCTGTGCTCATCCCATGCATGTACACCATTTCCATTCCACAACTATAAATGTTCTTCAACTAATGGACTTAGGTACACATCAATGTCGTTGCCGGGTTGCTTAGGGCCTTGGATGAGAACTGGCATCATAATGAACTTCCGCTTCATGCACATCCAAGGAGGTAGGTTATACGTACATAGAGTCATGGGCCAGGTGCTATGATTGCTGCTTTGCTCCCCGAAAGGATTAATGCCATCCGCGCTTAAACCAAACCATACGTTCCTTGGGTCACGTGGAAACTCAGCCTAGTACTCTCTCTCGATTTTTCTCCACTGCGACCCATCAGCGGGTGCTCTCAACTTTCCATCTTTCTTACGGTCCTCACTGTGCCATCGCATCAACTTGGCATGCTCTTTGTTTCTGAACAGTCGTTTCAACTGTGGTATTATAGGAGCATACCACATCACCTTCGCATGAACCCTGTTCTTGTGGGGCTCGCCGCCAACATCACCAGGGTCATCTCGTCTGATCTAATACCGCAATGCAACACATACCGGGCATGCGTTCAAATCCTCTTACGCACCATGGTAGAGGATGCAGTCATTAGGGCATGCATGTATCTTCTGCACCTCCAATCCTAGAGGGCATAAGACCTTCTTTGTTGCGTACGTACTGTTGGGCAATTTGTTATCCTTTGGAAGATTCTTCTTCAATATTTTCAGTAGCTTCTCAAATCCTTTGTCAGGTACAACATTCTCTGCCTTCCAGTGCAACAATTCCAGTATGGTACCCAGCTTTGTGTTGCCATCTTCGCAATTGGGGTACAACGCTTTTTTGTTATCCTCTAACATGCGATCGAACTTTAGCTTCTCCTTTTGACTTTCGCATTGCATCCTTGCATCAACAATGACCTGGTGGAGATCATCATCATCGGGCACATCGCCTGGTTCCTCTTGATCTTCAGCAGCTTCCCTTGTAGCAGCATCATCGGGCACATCGTCTGGTTCCTATTGATCTTCAGCAGCTCCCCTCATTGCAGCATCACCGTATTCAGGGGGCACATAGTTGGAATCGTCCTCTTCTTCTTTGTCGTCTTCCATCATAACCCCTATTTCTCCGTGCCTCGTCCAAACATTATAGTGTGGCATGAAACCCTTGTAAAGCAGGTGGGTGTGAAGGATATTCTGGTCAGAATAAGACTTCGTATTCCCACATTTAGGGCATGGACAACACATAAAACCATTCAGCTTGTCTGCCTCGGCCACTTCAAGAAAATTATGCACACCCTTAATGTACTCAGAGGTGTGTCTGTCACCATACATCCATTGCCGGTTCATCTACGTGCATTATATATAATTATGTGTCAAAAGTAAGAAAATCAGACAAGTATCTATCTAAAGTAAGAAAATCAGACAAGTATCTATCAAAAGTAAGAAAATCAGAAAAAAGATAAGAATAAGAGGCTCACCACGGTGGCGCCGGCGACGCGATCGGCATGGGCGATAAATGGCGGTGAAAACGGGGATGGGGCGTGACAGACTGCTAAATCTAGACAAATCTCGGGGAAAATGGAGCTCCGAGGTCGAGCTTCGAGAGGAGAAAGCTTAACTAGTGTGGCTGGGGCATTTCACCAAACACCTCATGTGCATAGGAGGTGAGCTACAGCACCCAAATGCCCTCCCCTCGCCGGCCAGAAGAAACAAAGCATTGTGGAGTGCTCTGCCGCGGCGATGGGTATATATAGGAAAATTATTTGTCCCGGTTCATGGCAGAAACCGGGACTAATTCACCCTTCTATACCGTTTCAAGGCACGAACCGGTACCAATGGATGTGGGCCAGGAGCGCGGCCAATTGGTCCTGGTTCGTGCCTAGAGCCGGGACAAATGGATCCAGACAAACCAGGACCAATGCCCACGAGGTCGCGGCCGGCCCCCTGGGCTCATGAACCATGTCTAATGCCCCCCATGGGTCCCTGTTCGTGAGGAACCGGGACTAATGGGCTGGCCAGGCCCGAACCAAAGCCCTGTTTTCTACTAGTGAGAGGTGATCTATACATTGTGGATTTCACTAAAGAGGCTCAACCTAGAACTTGCTTAATTGCTAAATCTTCCAAAGGCTGGTTGTGGCATAGACGATTAGGTTATGTGGGCATGCGAAACCTTGAAAAGCTTATTAAAGGTGATCATATCCTTGGTGTTAAAGATGTCATATTTGACAAGGATAGACTTTGCAGCGCTTGCCAAGCAGGAAAACAGGTTGGAGGAAGCCACCTCGTGAACAACATCAGGACCACGAGTAGACCGCTCGAGCTACTTCACATGGATCTTTTCCGTCCTAACGCCTACAAGAGTCTCGGTGGCAACTCGTTTGGACTAGTCATTGTTGATGATTTTTCAAGATTTACGTGGGTGTTCTTTCTTGATGATAAATCGCAGGTCCAAAAGATCTTCAAAAACTTCGCTAGGAAGGCCCAAAATCAATTTGCAGTGAGGATCAAGAAGGTTTGGAGCGACAATGGAACGGAGTTTAAGAACGCCAATGTGGACACCTTTCTTGACGAAGAAGGGATTTCACATGAGTTCCCGGCTATGTACACACCTCAACAAAATGGAGTTGTTGAGAGGAAGAACCGGACGTCCATCGAAATGGTGAGAACGATGATTGATGAGTACAAGACGCCAAAATACTTTTGGGCGGAAGCGGTTGAGACAGCTTGTCATGCAATGGATTGTTTATATCTTCACAAGCTACTCCGCAAGACGACATACAAGCTTCTCACCGGTAACAAACCCCAAGTTGGATACTTTTGGGTATTCCGCTCAAAGTGTTACATTTTTGATAAGCATCGTCGTTCGAAATTTTCTCCTAAGTCTCATGAAGGTTTCCTACTCGGTTATGGCTCAAACTCTCACAGTTACCGTGTCTACAACAATTTAACCCGAAAGGTTGAAGAGACGGCAGATGTGAAGTTTGATGAATCTAACGGCTTGCAAGTAGAGCAATTGCCAATTCATGTAGGTTACAAAGATCCTTCGGAAGCAATCCAAGACTTGTCTATTGGCAAGATTCGCCCAACGGAGGTGAAGGAGAGTACCCCGTCCATCCAAGTGGAAGCCTCAACTTCACGCCAAGGTGAACCACAAGTTGACTTGGAGGCATCCATGAGTGGGACACATCAAGGCGATGAAAATGAGGACGTACATCAAGATGAACCTCGACGACCTCCTTCTCCACCTTGACGGGAGAACAACAACACCAACAACAACAAAGAAAGCACTACAAAAAAATACACTTCCATGATGATACGTGTTTGTCATAGTAGGTCACGTTTTCTGTCATGCATGTACAGCCATGATGATTTTATGACAGAATCAAGATAGTCATACTTGTGCTGTCGTAGAAGTGTTCCATGACATTGCCAAAATTATCATCACGGAAGTGTCCACTTCCATGACGATAAATCACGCGTCATATAAGTGCTTTCGTCAAGGGTGACTGACACATGGCATCCACCGTAACGGGACGCCGTTAAGCTATCGGGTCTGGTTTTGAATCCGTTAACCCGCTAACAGCCACGTCCAATGCCGATTTTCCACGTGTAAAATTCTCATTGGCCGACAGAACCACGTGTCAGCTCCGCATTGGCACAGGTGTCAGTCATCCAATGGGCAAGATACGCCAATGATATGTTGACACGTGGACTGGCCCAAAAGTGGCCCATGAAGATTAAATGGGCCAGCCCAACTAAAGGCCCACAAGATTTTGCAGACCATAATGGGACGACCCATCTAAAGGCCCACAAGATTTTGCAGACTATAATGGGCCAGCCCAGCTAAAGGCGCACAAGATTTTGCGGACCTTAATGGGCAGGCCCAGCAAAAGGCCCACGAGATTTCACCGACCATGCTGGGCCGACCCAGCAAAAGGCCCACAAGATTTTGAGGACACTAGTGGGCCAGCCCATTAACCGGCTGCCATGTTTTGGGCAAAATGCCGGCCCATATTTGATCCGGTCCATTACCAGCCTGCCACGTTCCGGTCCTAAGAAAGCCCCATATGAGATCCGACCCATTGAAAGCCTACCACGTTCTGGGCCAAATTACGGCCGAGATCAGATCCGGCCTATTAAGAGGCTTTGGGATAAATTATGGCCCATATCAGATTCGTCCCGTCAACTAGACGCTATGCCTTTGGGCCCACTTGCTAAAGGCCCATTTAGTAATTCGGCCTAATATTAGTTTTGTCCTGTTAAAGGACCGTTTAACATTCCGGCCCTATATTCATTTTGGCCTGTTAAAAGCCCGTCATATAGTTGGGCCTAACTACGGCCCGGTTTGCATCTGGCCTGCTCAAAGCCGATAATCTGATTGGGACAAACAAGGACCAAGACAATTTTGGCCTGGTAACAGCCCGTGATGTGATTGGCACAATCATGGGTCGGGGTCTATTTCGGCCTGCGGCCGGCCCGTGAGCTATTCGGAATTTTTCAGGCCCAACCTACTTTTTAGCCTCCAAAAAGCCCATTAAGTTTTCTAGCGAAAATAGGGCCGGCGGTTTACTCGGCCTATTAAAGGCCCGAATCTACTAGTGGGCCAGTTTACATTTAGGGCCGTTAACGGACCAAGAGGACAGGGCCCATGATGCGGATCATACATAGTGATTTGCATGACGGCCCGATTATGTATCGTAATTTTATGGTTTGGCCGGTTTACTACGAACACATGATATATATATATATATATATATATATATATATATATATATATATATATATATATATATATATATATATAGGGTGGGTCTATTATGATAACACCCTTAAGAGTCTTATTCTGCACACCAAATCCTTATTCTGCAAACACCCACTTCTCCCCCGACCAAACCCACCTCCCGCACGACCACAAATCTTCCTCCACCTTCTTCCACCAACCCCAGCGCCGCCCACCAGTGCCGCCC
>NC_041391.1:258933863-258944955 GCF_002162155.2 Triticum dicoccoides
CCGCCCCGCTTCCCTCTCCATGGCCCCCCAACACCTGACTATAGTCGCACGCCCCATTCGTTCCCACGAGCAATCCCCCTTCCCCCTTCATTCTACTCCATCAACGGTGCTCCTCGTCCTTGCTCCTCCCTGGCGATGTCCTGCTCCGCCGCGGCTGCCGGATCCAGTCGGCGACCTCCTGCTGCACTTCTGCTCCTACTGGCTGACCGCTGCGGCCCCACGCCGCCAGATCCCGTCGAGCAGCCACCCTGTGCGGTGGCAGGACTGCTCCCCTGCGCGGCGGCCACAGGCGGTTGAGGTGCCGCCCGTCGGCAAGCAGGACGTCGCCCCCAATCCGGCCGTTGAGGGGGCACGGGCACTGCAGTTCGCTCCACCCCTCATATGCATCTTCCCCTCACCTCGTTCTTCTGATGGAAGATCGATCATAAGCGCTGGCAGGATTACGAAGACAAAAAACCAGCTGATGCATTTGCGGTCAAAAACTGCAGCTCGGCAGCTCGCCCTCTTGCAGTATGGATTCGGCGACGGGTTAACACGCTGGTTCCCCCTCACATGCGTGCAATTCTTTTTCTCTTCATTTTTGGGTTCGTCGGAGCCACTGTGCAGTTAGACTGGGCGTGCAGTGCTATTCGGCACGGCGTGCAGTGCTGTTTGGCAGGGCCTGAAATACCTGCATATGCTTCGTCGCAGTGATACACACATAGCCAGAAAGGACAAAGGAGGTGTTGTCATGGGTGGAAGCCGATGCTGTGACCATGCAGTCCACAACGCGATGTGTAAAAATTGTGTAGCGTGCTGCGTCCAAACAAAAAATGCAATCCACTCGCCTCGTTCCCGCAGTACGTATTTCATTACTAACCAAAAAGAGTATATATGCAGTGCGCTACGAGGAAACCGAGGAAAATACAGTGCACTCCGGTCTTTGAAAAAGTCCGCTCCGAAGGACTTTGTAGCACACTCTTGAAATTTTTTACGTCCGACAAAAGAAATCATGAAGTGCGCTTGCTCGTCCGATGCAGTGTGGTTTTTCGTCTAAAGCAGTGCACTCCACCTCATTTGGGAAAATTTATGTCCCACAAAAAAACCATGCAGTGCACTTGCCCATCTAATGAAGTGTGGTATTTCGTCTGAAGCAGTGCGTTCTTCTTTCCCCGTCCGAGAAAAAATACGTTTAAACAAAAAGAAACCATGCAGTGCACTTGCCCATCTGATGCAGTGCGGTTTTCGTCCGATGCAGTGCGGTTTTCTGTCGGATGACGTACACTCGCTGATTTGGGTGTCGCAAAAAAACAGAGTGTCCGCACTTCCGTAATTTTAAAATTGCTCTCAAATCGTAAGAAATTAGAGGGAGCGTTCTACATGAAAAAGTTGTGTCTCGATGATATCTTTCCAACCACATACAATTTGAATCATTTCGACCAGCGGTTTGTAAAAATTTCTCAAAAAACGGCTGCTGCCTCTCGTAGTCAGCCGCACGATTTTCAAAATTAACTAAAAACCGTAAGGAATCTCAAAACCATTTCTACATATGAAAGTTTCGCCTTGTCCATAGCTTTCCAACGACGTATTACATGCTTCATTTCGACAGACGGTTCAAAAACTAGAGCGAAAACAGTACCGAAAATTGCAAAATTTTCAAAAAAACGTAATTCCGCGATTTAGTACATTTGAAACTGCTCTTAAATCGTAACGAATTAGAAAATATAATACATATGAAAAAGATGCGACTTGACGATATCTTTCCAACGGCGTATCATTTGCTTTATTCCGACGAGCGGTTTAGAAAAAATCACAAAAATACGTTCCCTGCCACTCGTCATCCGCCGCGCTGTTTTTGAAACTGCTCTTAAACCGCGAGGAATCTCGAAAAGTGTTAAACATAGCGAAGTTGTGCCTAATCCATAGCTTTTCAAAGGTATATTATACGCCTCGTTCCGATAAACAATCAAAAAATTAGAGCGAAAACAGTACCGAAAAAACACTACGTGCAGTTTTTTCCGACGCGAAGTTCACTAGTCTATATTGCATTGCTCGTTGTCAAGAAGATGCAGTGCACTTGCGTTCAGCGTGCAGTGCGGAAGTGGTGTGCATAATAGTTATTCTGCTAATATTAGCAGAATAGACCGTCTGTATATGCACACCACTTCCGCACTGCACGTTGAACGCAAGTGCACTGCATCTTCTTTATGTTGGGCACCGCTTTGTTGGGTATGTTAATACTTCATTGGACAGATTCTGTACTGCATTCGTACACAACTTGCACTGCATGCGTCCTATTTGCACACTGCAACTCATTTTTCGTTTTCTGCACTACTCGAATCTAATGATACATTAGCAGACTACAAAAAACAAATTATCACAGATATTCTATACGACAATTTCATCACCAGCAAACTAAGTTGAACAGAAAGCAAACTAACATAATCAGAGTTCATCATTACAAAGCGATTCCGCATGGCAAGCAAACTAGGTTCAGCACACAAGCAAACTAACGATACATCAGCAAACAACACAAAGCAAATTTGATGATAATTCTAAAAGAACGCTGGCATTCTTGGCTCCCGGCCGACACCATCTTCTTCTTCACCAGTCAGGCTTTCCCCATCCCCAGCTGCTCCTGGCGCGCTTCTTGGGGGGCTCCTCCTTCTCCAGCTTTGCACGGCGAAGGCCGTCCTGGGTGAGGGTGATGCGGTTCCATATCTCATACGCTGCGTAGGCGTCCTTTGCCGCGTACTCGATGTGCCTCCTAGACAGTGGCAGGATGGCCCAGCGCTGGTGTTCGTCGTCGGTGATCTTCTTCTTCATGTTGTTGTAGTAGTTGTCGATGAGCACGCCAGAGACGTCTCCGAGGGAGTCCAACGGCTTGGTTGCCCCGGGCACCCTCCACTCCTTCTGGATGTCGACGAAGTTGGTGACCTCCAGTTTGACGCGCTCCAGCCTGGTTTTGTCGCCGTCGATGGAGAAGCCTGCAAAGGTGTACCTGGGGTCGGCGAGGAAGTTGTCGAAGACGGTGCACCTTTCAGTGTTGCACATTTGGAAGAGCAGCACAGGGTGACTCTTGCCGATGGAGAGCTGGCAGAGGGCGGGTTTCTGCGTCGCTTCAGGGTCGTTGTCGTACTCGAGATTAATGCCGACGATCTTGTGGCGCTGGAGGTTGAGATGGCCCTCGTACTGCACGAGGGTGATCGCCATATGCTTCCTGTCGTTGGTGTGGATGACATGCAACTTGGTGTTGCCGTGCGCCTCCACGGCGTTGTCTCCCTTGTACTCGTCGGTGAACGTCATCGCCGGTGGCAGGGCTTGGTGCTTTTGGTGGGAGCGCAATGGATACTTGTGTTGTTGTGGATGAGAAGGCCTTTGGCAGGGGTCTGAATTTAAGGGGAGGGCGCGGGGTGGGATGGCCTCGTCGGATGAACTGCACGATCGCTCTGATGATGCGGTTGTGCGGATCGTGGGTTGGTTTTGCATCTGTGATCGTGGCCTTGTGGCGATGGGACTGCTCCAATCGGGTGGATGTATGCGAACGTGGGTTTTTTTAAGGTGGGTTTGTTTTATTTTTGATGAGCACATTTTTTTTAACCACCACCTTTTTCTATGCCAACGGGCATTTTGTCATGTTTCATAGATGTATACTGCGTGACAACATAACTGCATTGCTTAAACTTACGCACTGCATCGCGTACAAATCAGAACTGCGTCGAATGCAATGCATACTTCTACCGCCTCGTACTGCATCTTGTTTTTGCCGGTACTTATTGCAATTACTGGCACGGGACGGATAGGGAAATGGGAGGGGGGTGGGCCCCCCAACTTTTTTTTGAACTTATTGTTTTTTCTTAGTCGGTTTTGTTGGGCCTGTGTTCGGGTATTTCAGAGACGCATGTACATTGTCAATTTTTGTGTGGCTGGGGCCGGTATCATTTGGGTGATCAGTTTTTATTTTTTGTATGCTTTTTAATGTCGTGGAGTGCAGTGCTTTTTGGTAAATCATCAGTGCACTGCATTGATCATGGTTATGTACTAGATGTGAACTTCATTCCTTACTGCATGTACAGTTCTCATTTTTGATCCCGTGTTTTTACTTTTTTTGTAATCTTTTTTTTCGAATGTATGGGACTGCACTGCTTAGCAAATTACGACTGTACTGCATTGTTTATGATATTGTACTGCAAGTTCGTGTACTTCCGCACTGCGTTAACTTTTTCCGCATTCGCGTTTTTCTTCACCCCGAAAAGAAATGCATAATGGCGTACTGCATCCCGTACAGAAATGCACTGCATTTTTCCAGCAGTGCATACTGCATTTGTTTTTTTGCCTGTGCTTACTTCACTGTAAGGGAGGTTTAAGGGCAGAGCGGAGGGGGGGCCCATTTTTTTCTGTGGCACTTAATTGAAGGTAGACTTTTTTTCCGGATGGCTTTTCTTAAGATGCGTTTTGTTTTTGATTTTAACTTTTTTACGAAATGTATGTATTTTATTTGTTGTTTTACCGTTTGAACTTCATGACTCTTCACAGAGAACTGCATCATGTGTGTTTTTTTTGTTTTTTAGTAATATGTGCGTTTGATGTAGACTCGCTTATTTTGTCCGGTCTGTTTTTGGGTCGGCCCGTTATTTGTGAACCTTTTTGCGACACGCGGGCCTCCTACGTGTCGTTTCCAGGCTATTCCACCGCTCCGCTATCAGAGAAAGAGACCGAGAACAATCCCCTCTCCTCTCTTGCAGTTTCTTCCGAAGCATCTAGCCCTCGGGCAAAACCGCCGTCGCGCGCAGCAACCGCCGTCGCCCGGAGAACCGCCGCCCTCAAGAGGTCCTTATTCCTGCATTCAGCGTCGTTGTTTGCTCCGTGAGCCCTTGCCGCTGCGCTCCCGCAGCCCTTTCCTGTCTATTCCCGTCGCCGCCCCCCTTCCCCCTTCCCTCCGACATCACCGCACACTTTTCTTCGGTACGTTCCGCTTCGCTCGGTGTTGCTTGTCCCCTCGCCTTGTTTTTGTGATTCTTGTAGTTGCTGTAGCTCTTTTTGCTTGTGTAATTTATCGTAGGCAGTCGATTTTATCTCGTTTTGAATTCGATAGTTGTGTGTAGCAATGCGGATCTAGGGTTTCGTGATATTTTCGCCGATTTTGTTGCTTATGTCTGTCACTTCGTCCTTTGTGTTGCAGGAAAACGCTATGTCTTCACCGAGCAGGCCGGGAGAAGGAATTCAGGGTATGTGGAGTGCTTATTCCCTAGGCTTTTTTATTTTCTTTGGTGTTTATCTAGTTTCCTAATTCATCCTGCATATTGGGTTATGCTCTGTTAGTTGTCTTCAGCGTTCGTTTGCATTATTTTGTCATGTGATGTTTTTGTAATTTCTTTTTTATTGTTTTTTTTGAATCCAGCAGGTGATTGCAGTGCTCATAATGATACACCAATTGTCTCTCCTTGTCCTGGTGGTAAGGATCTTGGTGTCGAGGGAGGACATCAAGTGAATTCGCCAATTGAATCTTCTCCTATAAGTGTGGCCCCTCCTTCTGGTATGTGATTAATTTGTTTATTTTTGTGTATGCTTTGTTTTATCTAGTTCGAAATTTTTGTTGCGAATAACCGTTAATTTAGTATATGCAGCACTGCATTTCATTTTTGTATGTGAACTCCACTGTATGTACTTGTGAACTGCATTGTTGTTTTATTCAAGTTTTTTTTACTATGCATTATTTTTTATTTTGAGTTTATGGTTGAGCACTGCATTTATATGTCTAACTGGACTGCATTTGTTCTTTTTGTGCAATTTTTAACGAGCACAGTCAAACTTTATTTTGACGCAGTGTCTGTTTTCCATGCTGGGGCGCCTGGGTTTGATGAGGTTACTCAATTGATTGACCATTATTTTGCAGAGGGTAATGTTGGTGTGAGCTTTGATCAGAGACGTCCTGTCTTGTCTAAAACATAGTCGCAGTATGTTGATGGTACAGAGGAAGTTACACAGGATTGGATGGTCCCGGAACAGTTTCGTCAATATGAGTTGAAGCAAAGCAAGAAGAAGTTGAGGTTTGAAATTGAGTCAAAAGAGTTTGCTGAGAAGGAGAAGCAGAGGAGATCTGCAGATGGTGCCAAGGGTGGTAAATTTGGCAAGGTGAAGAAGAGGTTGAGTACTGTTGCTGAGGAAGGTGGTACACCTCGGCGGAGTCCACGTGTTGCTGGAATGAAGAAGAATCTTGGCAAGAGAACCGCTGAAGCTGGTGGAAGTGATGATCCTCAACGCAAATGACTACATGTCACTGAAGGTCCCAATTCTGATGACGACGGCTTTGTGCTTGCTGATTATGTGAAGGGTGTTCATCCTTCTAGACGGAAAGACTGTGGTTCATCTAAGAGTGTACCCAAGCGTGCCCATGATGATGTCGACGAAGATGTTGGTGGTGATTCTGGCGAGGAGGTGGATGCTGCTCCAAAGGTTTGTTGAAGTGCACTGCATTTGTTTCCTTCATTTGTTATTCTTTCTGGATTTTCTATGTCTCTTTTTTTATGCCTAATCTTCTAATGTGGACTGCATTTCCCTTTACACAGAGGAAGAAGTCTAGTAAGAGCAACGCAACTGAAGATGATGGTGAGGGAGATGATTCTCGATTTAACAAGACCGTGCGTTTGTCGCTTCCCACTGTTTGCAAGGCTGCTTCTTTGTTGAAAGAGGCGCATTGCAGCCGCGTTAGGGATGCTGGATTTGGTGTTGTCTTTGATCTGACAGTAAAGAAAAATGTGCCGCGCATTCTTATGTGCTATCTGATGGGAGTGATTGACCCTGCCACTATGTTAATGGACTTTGGGAATGGCAGGGTTCTTCGAATCAATCATGATGCAGTTCATCACATTTTTGATTTACCTATGGGACGTCACACTGCACCCATGCCTGCTTCTAGTGGTCATGATGAATCGTTGACTGCCCTCAAGGATGAGCTTGGCTTTGACCGTTCAAAAAGTATA
The DNA here is from genome assembly GCF_002162155.2 of Triticum dicoccoides. NCBI lineage: Eukaryota > Viridiplantae > Streptophyta > Magnoliopsida > Poales > Poaceae > Triticum > Triticum dicoccoides. Next base: position 258,940,826 of record NC_041391.1, read on the forward strand.
GGTCTCAAGGACTTGCTTGAAAAGTTGAAGGTGTTGGTGGAGGAAGATGATTATGTGAGTGTTGACCTTGCTGTGATAGTGTTCTTCCTGATACTTTACCAGAATTTGCTGTGCCCGGGGCCTGCAGTTCGTTTGGGTAGAGTTGCTGCGATGGTAGAGAACATGGATTATGCGGCTATGGCTCAGATGGACTTTGTTAACTTGTTGTTGATGAGTTGCAGGCAGCTGTGGTTAGGTGGCAATCAGAAGGGAGCAAGCAGAATTGTGCAGAGGGTTGTGCCATTGTCCCCCTGATTATGTATCTTGACTGCTTGATGCTTCGCAAAATTTCAGTCATGCACACATTGATGCCACGCACGTCATACCTGATGACCAAGGACCTGAGGAAGTTGTACAATGAGGATGTGCTTGTGAAGGGAAAGATTTACTTGGAAAGTTACAAATTTGGGAAGCTGCCGGTTAGTGCACCTGATTTTTTAATATCAGATTTAAAAAAAATGTGCAATCATTATAAATGTGAACTCTTCTAGTACTCACATGTGTACTTCTCTTTGCGTGTTGTCTTTTTTTGCAGTGGAAGGCGTCAGGTGATATTGTGTACAACCGTCCTGTTGCAGTTGTACACGGCAGCTCTGATGCGGGGCCTAGCACTCATGATAGGTTTTATGAGCCTATCTGTAGTCAGCTTCCTTCCTGTGATGATGAGGTGCCGCATACTCGTGGTTTCATGCCTCGACATCTGTTTGATAATACAAGCTCTTATAAACAGACATTTGTTGGCGGCAAAAAGCATGAGGAGATTGATGAGCTTCTTCTGAAGGTTTTGAAGCTGACTGAAGATTTGCCAACCTCTCGTGATAGGTTGAGGACAGTTGCTTGTTTTTTCCCTGTTGGCCATGGCCCACGAGATGAAGATATTGTTGCTGCTCACAATTTTGATTGTGGTGTGATTGAAAGCCTGAAGATTGCAGTGAAAAATGTTCGTTCTTCGTATACTCAATTGAGACATTCACAAGAAGAAAAATGTGGTCGGTATGAGAATGATGCTGGGCATATTATGGACAAAATGATCCGTCAGGATGCTGGCGTTGGCGCTGATAATGTATGTCCTAGGTTTTTTGTGGCTTTGGACCTCTTTTTTTGTGTATTATGTTGACTGCTCCTCACTATTTTTTTTGTTATAGGCTAGAGTGGAATCTTCTGGTATCGATGGAACTAGAGACGATGGAGTTGGTCAGGTATAAATACTCCTGCCATGTCTGTTCTGCCATGCTTCCCTTTTTCTTTGAACTTGCATTTGTTGGAGTGTGTACTGCTTGTGCATAGTTGGAGTTTTTTCTTTTTCGGTCGGTACCATCTTATTTCTCGTTTTTGGTTTGTTCTATGCCCGTAGACTGGTGTTGCTGCTCGTGATGTGCACAAAGAGACCTATGATGGCTCTGGGAAGGATGAGGTCTTGGGTGATGCAGCGTCCCCTCTGGATGTTGTAGCTGATAAGGTATAGTTGTATTACTTGTTCTGTTAATGGGTTGTAATCTAATTTTTTGTTGTCTGTTATAAACTTGATGTACGCTGTTATGTTCATCCATATGCATTTTCATTTCCGTATGTTAGCTGCAATAGTTTTACATGTGTGATCTTCACTGTTTGAAAGAAGTGAACTGCAGTTCTTTTTGGCATGCGTGATCCATACTTATTTACAAGTGAGCTTCAGTATTTAACATAACTGAACTGTAGCGTTTGTCAAAGTGAACTGCAGTTCTTTTTTTATGTGTATGTGGTTTGCAGTTGTAGTTGTGTTTGACACACGTGTGTTGGTGTTGTTTTGCATATGTGGACTGTAGTTGTTATGTGTATGTTGCCAGCAGTCTTTTGACATAAGTGTGATGTGTGTTGTTGTGTTAGTTATCCCCATACTTATTTTTGTGTTACTGGGTGTTTTTTAAACTTTCCATAGGTTGGAGAACAAAAGGTGGAAGTCCACGTTGATCTGAATCAGGGCAGTTGTGCTGTTGATGGCCGTGGCAGTGTTGATGCTTCTGTATCGGTTGCCGTTTAGTGTGCAGATCCTTCTGTAGCTCAAGGATCCCATGATGCTGTTCCCACCAGTCGGCATGAAGATTCTGATGTTGGCATTGAAAAGCCACTGGAGAATGTTGCCCCTGATGCTAGTGTTGTTGCTTCCCCTGTGTCTCTGGTGTCCAATGATGTTCCGGAAGTATCGATAGTGGAGCCTCATGTAGTTGAAGTATATAAGGAAGCTGCTGTTGACCAGACTGTTGTAAATCGAGAGAATGCTGATGTTGCTGCAGAAGGAAAGTCCAGTGATGTTGTGGTGGATTCGTCGCAACCTATGCAAGGAAATATTTTGCTCAGTTCTGAAGAATAGCAGCCTGAAGACTCTGACACTGAAGGCAAGAGATTTTTTTAACGGTGCAGTTTGATGTTTTTCTCATTCATGTTGTTTAATTACTATGGTATCTGTATTAGATGTTTAATGATAAGTGAAACTTTGATCTTTTGTCTATGATTTTCAAAATAGCTAGCAGAATTCCCTTATCTTAATATTTAAACTTCATTGTTTGGATAAGTGAACTTCATCTTTTTTATTACAGATGATGAACTTCCTGTTGTGACACCGTCGAGCATTGATCCAGCTCTTCTGAAAAGATACAATGAGTTGTACGCTGCTGTTACAAGGGCTCGGAAGGACAAGAAGAAGAAGTATGGTTTTTTAGAAATTGTTTTGTTCATATGTATTATCTAATTTTTGTATTTACCCTTTTTTATTTGTTGTTATTTTTTTTAGTATCTTATGTTTGAGTTTTTCATGAAAAATTCAAGGACATGATTGCTTTTAAAACTGAGATGGGTGATATTAGTATTGACGAAGTTGGTCAATCCTTTTGGGATAAAGGGATGCTCACTACAAGGCTTGTAGATCTTGGGGTTTGTTTGCTGGTAGATAAGTTTAAGAGAACTCCGACAATGGTTGTCCCGTACCATATTTGTGTAAGAATGCAGAAATTTTTGTTTTATTTTTTTGATTTTCTTTTCTGATTTCGTGCGACGACTTGTTTTGCTTATTTGATTTTTGGTTTTGATTTGGCAGACAAATATTTGGAATGGTGGTACTGTAGGCAGGAGTGTTAAAATGATGTTCTTTTCAAAAGCCGAGGAGCGTGTTGATAAAAAGGATATGGTGAGAGACGTTTTTATGTGTATTTTGCCTGTTTTGTTTTTATAGCGTTCTGTTTTTTCTTATTATAATAATTTTATTTATTTTTTCATGCTTCCAACAGGTCCTTTTTGCAACTTTTGATCCGCCACATATGAGGGATGGTGTTGGTCATTATTGTGTACTTGTGTTAAATGAAAAGAAAGGCTGTTTGAATTTCTTGACTCTCTCAACAAACTTGGCAGCCCTGATGCGGTCAGGGTTTTTAGGAGGATGGTTAAAAATATCAAGCATGCATGGAAAGAAGGTAGCTTAAGTTTTGATGAGCCGCTAAATCCTCCCACACTTGATGGATTTGTGTTGAAACATGTCATTGTCCCATTGCAGCCAAATGGGTGCGTTCTTTACAGCCCTTCTGTGTCATACCGTTCAAGTTTTTTTTCACTTAATTTTTGTGAAACTGATGTTTTTTATTCTTTTTATTGCAGGCATGATTGTGGATTCTATATGTTTCAATTCTTGCTGACATGGGATGGTGTTCGAGTTGCTAAGTTTGGGGTGGAGCACATTGGCTACATCAGAAAGGCCATGCTCTATAGCTGGCTAACATCGAGGAAGTGTTGCCTTGATTTAACATCACTTCTAATTTTTGCAGATAAAGGTTGTTTTATTGAACTTCTTTATCCTTGCTTTATTTTATTTTTGACTACTGCTTGGTTCCGCTTCTTTATGGGCAAGTGGGCTGCATTGTTCTTTTATATGTGGGCTGCATTGTTGTATACAAGTGCGGGCTGCAGTGCTGTAGAGAAGTGGGCTGCATTGTTCTTTTATATGTGGGCTGCATTGCTGTATACAAGTGCGGGCTGCATTGCTGTAGAGAAGTGGGCTGCATTGTTCTTTTATATGTGGGCTGCATTGCTGTATACAAGTGCGGGTTGCATTGCTGTAGAGA
>NC_041391.1:258945352-258947103 GCF_002162155.2 Triticum dicoccoides
ATTGTTGTTTTATATGTGGGCTGCATTGCTGTATACAAGTGCGGGCTGCATTGCTGTAGAGAAGTGGGCTGCATTGTTCTTTTATATGTGGGCTGCATTGCCGTAGAGATGTGGGTTGCATGGATGTATACAAAAGTGGCCTGCATTGTTCTTTTACATGTGGGCTGCATTACTTTATACAAGTGTGGGCTGCATTGATGTAGAGAAGTGGGCTGTATTGTTATTTATATGTGGGATGCATTGCTGTAGAGATGTGGGCTGCATTGATGTATACAACAGTGGGCTGCATTCTATTTTTTCTCTATACATGTTTTTTGTTTTTTGTGTTTTGTACTGAGTGCTTCCATGTTTTTTCTGCACGTTTAAGGTTTTGATTGGGGGCTTCATGAAGGTTGTACGTCACTTTTTGTGTCCCAGGGTTCTGATGTGGTTATGGAGGATTTTGTCATTGAAATCTCTCCAGATAATTCTGGTTTGAACACAAATGTGGCGTCTGGACCTGATGGTGGAAGTGTCTCTCGACCTAGCTCTCCACACGATGTATATGATGTTGATGATGATGATTTTGTTACACCGTGTGCACGTGTAACTAGGACTAGGAGTGCAGCAATTAATCGTGCTCATTTGGATGAGGTTGAAGTATTTTCGAACAAGAGGGCAGGTGAGATCCGACGTAACAGCTTCTCTGTTTTCTTTTTACTTTTTTGTTCTTTATGACAACCTTTTTTTTAATCACTTGTTTGCATTTGTTTTCTTTTTTTTCAGCCTGCTGCTGAAGATTGGAAGGCGGAGTATATGTTCAATCCTTTGAACATGTTGTGTTATGAAGACATGCCGCTTGAGTTACGTGAACTGATTGCGGACCTCGGGCTCACTTCCCTATCGCAATCGCAGATGCAGTCGCAAACGCAGTAACAGTCATTTGGGGCTGTGCGTGGACAATAGCTAGGGTTTGATGTAGTGTTTGTGTGTGCTGACTAAGGTAGACAATGTACGAAAAGACATTTTTTTTGTTGTTGTGCTTCTTCTTGTTCGTTTATGCAGCAGTGCATGTGGATGAATTGGTATATGTATGTGTATTTTATATCAATAACTGATACAATATATATAAGTGTATAATTTTATTTTTTGTTGACGACCACGGTCTATGCGAACTTGCATTTTGTCACGCTTATATGTTTGATATGTGTTTGATAAACTGTATCGCATTTGATGCCGAACTTCTTTGTCCAATATAAGAGAACTGCATTTTTTTGGGCATTCAAGCAAAGTGATGCACGTGTGTGCATGCCAAAGCTGCATTGCTTTATGACATCGAACTGCCTTTTTTGCCAAAACAAAAAACGCATTGCTATTTGCCTATAGTTGCCTTTTGTAGTTGGTTTTTTATTTGTTTGTACGTTAAGGTACATGGGGGGGTTGGGGGGGCCCCCAATTTTTTTAGTTGTCTATATATTTTTGTATTGTTCTTGTACGCACTGTGTGCCTTAGCGCGAGGCTGAGCAGGGGGTGGGGAGGGGGGTCGTGACCCCCCTCCCCATTCCCCTGCGAGGCCGAGCCTGGAACGAGCCGGAGCAGGCGGCGACGCGGCTTGCCACGGCACCGCATGCGTAGGCGAGTCCGTCATACCCCGTTGCCCCTGTCTATCTTAGGGTGTGTGGGATCCGGGGTGGTTTTTGCGCGCGTCCCCTTTGATGGAAAAAACAGAATGTTCGCACTGCGCCTGTCAACCAAGCGCACTACGTGTGTTA
>NC_041391.1:258947932-258958060 GCF_002162155.2 Triticum dicoccoides
ATAGATGAACTATCATTATCGGCCGGACTCCAAGACTATGAAGATACAAGATTGAAGACTTCGTCCCGTGTCCGGATGGGACTTTCCTTGGCGTGGAAGGCAAGCTTGGCAATACGGATATGTAGATCTCCTACCATTGTAACCGACTCTATGTAACCCTAGCCCTCCCCAGTGTCTATATAAACCGGAGGGTTTTAGTCCGTAGGACAACAACAACAACAACAATCATACATAGGCTAGCTTCTAGGGTTTAGCCCCCTTGATCTCGTGGTAGATCCACTCTTGTACTACCCATATCATCAATATCAATCAAGCAGGAGTAGGGTTTTACCTCCATCCAGAGGGCCTGAACCTGGGTAAAAACATCGTGTCCCTTGTCTCATGTTACCATCCGCCTAGACGCACAGTTCGGGACCCCCTACCCGAGATCCGCCGGTTTTGACACCAACATTGGTGCTTTCATTGAGAGTTCCTCTGTGTCTTCACCGGTAGGCTTGATGGCTCCTTCGATCATCAACAACGACGCGATCCAGGGTGAGACTTTTCTCCCCAGACAGATCTTCATATTCGGCGGCTTTGCACTGCGGGCCAATTCGCTTGGCCATCTGGAGCAGATTGAAAGCTACGCCCCTGGCCATCAGGTCAGATTTGGAAGTCTGAACTTCACAGCTGACATCCGCGGAGACTTGATCTTCGATGGATTTGAGCCGCAGCCGAGCGCGCCGCACTGTCTCGATGGGCATGATTTAGCTCTGCTGCCGGACAGTGCCCTGGAGGCCGCACACGAGTCCGCTCCAACCCTTAATTCGGAGCCGACTGCGCAGATCGAGGATGAGTGGTTAGACACCGCCTCGGGGGCTGCAACCTCTACGGTGATGGAGCCAAATACTGACCTTGTCCCCTGTGAAGCTCGTGACTCCGAGGTGCCGGACTCCTCGCCGGACTCCGAACCTCCCGCGCCCCCTCCAATCGAATCCGATTGGGCGCCGATCATGGAGTTCACCGCTGCGTACATCTTTCAACACTCACCTTTCGGCGACATCCTAAATTGGCTAAAATATCTCTCGTTATCAGGAGAGCCCTGGCCGGACTGCGGTCAGGACGGTTGGGATGCGGACGACGAAGAAATTCAAACCCCACCCACCAGCCACTTTATAGCCACTGTCGACGATCTAACCGACATGCTAGACTACGACTCTGAAGACATCGACGGTATGGATGACGATGCCGGAGACGACCAAGAACCAGCGCCTACGGGGCACTAGAAGACCACCTTGTCATATGACATATACATGGTGGATATCCCAAAGGATGGGAATGGCGAGGAAACAGCGGAGGAAGACTCCTCCAAGAAGCAGCCTAAGCGCCGACTTCAGCGGCGCCGCTCTAAATCCCGCCACAGCAAGAATGGAGATTCCGGCACCGGAGACAATAACACCCTTGACAGTACCGAAGACAACCCCCTCCAGCAAGACTCAGCATAGGAGGATGAAGAAGCCGGCCCTCGCGAGAGAGCGGCAGACAAAGAGGTAGAGGATGATAATTACATGCCTCCCTCCGGAGACGAGGCAAGCCTCGACGACGACGAATTCGTCGTGACTTAGGATCCCATCGAACAAGAGCGTTTTAAATGCAGGCTTATGGCCACTGCAAACAGCCTCAAGAAAAAGCAGCAACAGCTTAGAGCTGATCAAGATCTGCTAGCCGACAGATGGACTGAAGTCCTTGTGGCCGAAGAGCATGAGCTCGAACGCCCCTCCAAAAGTTACCCTAAACGCAAGCTACTCCCCCGATTAGAGGAGGAGACATATAAACCTGCATCACCAACGCACAATACGGCTGACCGACCACCCCGTGGCCGCGACAGAGAGGCCTCTAGGCCCTACACTAAAACCGTACCCCGGCATCGCTCGAAAAGCACAAAGCCACGGGGAAATGCGCCGGACTTGCGAGATATATTGGTGGATAAGGCAAGACAATCAAGATCGATCTACGGATCGCGTGGGTGCCCCACGATGCGCGACGACGATCGTCGCGCCGGATACAGCAACTCCGGCCGGGCTGAACCAGTAGACAAAGCTCGCTTGAGCTACGTTGTGATATAGCCCAATATAGAGGTGCCGCACACCCACTATGCTTCACAGATGAATTAATGGATCATCAAATCCCCGAAGAGATCTCAGTCCACCTCTTTTAAACCAGCAGACGAAATAGTCAAATTCCAGGTCCATCCAATGGACCCCACAAAGACGGCCTCCATAGGGGCACAATTAAACCCCGACGTAGACGCCGCACTACGAGAAGTCCTTCGGGAAAATTGGGACATCTTTGCCTGGCACCTTCAGATATGCCACGAATCCCACGCAGACTGGCAGAACACAGCCTAAACATCCTAAAAGGATTCAAGCCAGTCAAACAGGCTCTTCGGTGATTTTCCGAACCCAAAAGACAGGCGACGGGAGAGGAGCTAGCCAAACTATTAGAAGCCGGATTCATCAGAGATATAAAACATCCGGACAGGCTAGCAAACCTGGTAATGGTACCAAAAAAGGACAAATCCTGGCGCCTGTGTGTCGATTTTAAAGACCTTAACAAGGCCTGTCCAAAGGATCCTCTCCCCCTTCCCCGCATCGACCAAATCATCGATGCTACCGCAGGGCACGATTCATTGTGCTTCCTCGACGCATATTCCAGATACCACCAAATCAAGATGGCAGAAACAGACCAGGCCGCAATGACATTCATTACTCCATATTGGCCATTCTGCTTCAACACAATGCCCTTCGGACTCAAAAACACCGGCGCAACATATCAGCGCATGATTCAGACATGTCTGGCTACCCAGATCGGCAAAATAGTGGAGGCATACGTAGACGATGTGGTCGTCAAGACCAAACACGTCGAAACTCTAGTAGACGATTTGAGACTCACATTCGACAACCTCCGACCATACGACATTAAGCTCAACCCGGAAAAATACGTTTTCGGCATACCAGCTGGAAAGCTCTTGGGCTTCATTGTATCCGGTAGAGGAATTGAAGCAAACCCAGCCAAGATCCGAGCTCTGTCGCAGTTGGATATCCCAAAAGATCTCAAACAAATACAAAAATTGACTGGATGCGTGGCAGCTTTTAGCCGCTTCATCTCCCGCTTGGGAGAAAAGGCGCTGCCCCTTTATCGCCTCCTCCAGCGCACCGAACACTTCGAGTGGACGGACGCTGCCACAGCCGGACTCGAAGAAATAAAGGCCATATTGGCAACAAATCCGGTCCTGGCCGCACCCAACCTAGGAGAACCGATGTTATTATACATCGCGGCAACACATCAAGTTGTCAGCGCGGTACTCGTCGTCGAACGAGAAACAGAAGGACACAAATCCCCTCTTCAAAAACCAGTGTACTACGTATCCACTGTCTTAACTCCATGCAAGTCCCGGTATCGACATTATCAAAAGATAGCGTATGCAGTGTTCATGGCATCCCGGAAGCTGCGACACTACTTTCAAGTGTGTTCGATAATAGTTGCCTCCGAAGTACCTCTCAACGACATTATAAACAACCGCGATGCGACGGGCAGGATTGCAAAATGGGCCATTGAGCTCTGACCATTCGACATAACCTACAAACCACGGCGATCTATAAAGTCACAATTTTCGGCTGACTTCATCGCCGAATGGACCGAAGCCGGACTCCCTAAAGAGTACGGCGCATACTCCAATTGGATCATGCATTTCGACGGCTCCAAAATGTTGGCCGGCTTGGGGGCTGGCGTCGTATTGACGTCCCCAACCGGAGACACAGTCCAATACGTACTTCAGATAATGTACACGGACTCCAACAACGCAGTCGAATATGAGGCCCTTCTACATGGTCTCCGGATGGCAACCTCCATGGGTATTCAACGCCTAGAGGTGCTTGGGGATTCAAACCTCGCAATATCCCAAGTAAATGGAGACTTTGACGCCAAGGATCCAAAAATGGCAGCCTATCGCAACGCCGTCTTAAAAATGTCAGCTCGGTTCGAAGGACTCGAATTCAACCATGTAGCCCGGGATAATAACCAGGCGGCCGACGTGTTGGCACGCATCGGCGCAAAACGCGATGCCGTCCCTCCAAACATCTTCCTGGAGCGGCTTTTTAAGCCATCCGTATTATGGGAAGAGGAGTCCGGAAATAACAACCCGGAACCAACCGCACCACCCAACACGGAACAATCTGGCACAATCGATGGCTCAGCCAATGAAATAACACCTTCGGCCCACGAAATAATGGCAGTCATTGTCCCATGGACGGAACCATTCCTAGCCTACTTAATCAGGCAGGAACTCCCCGAAGACCAAAATGAGGCCCGCTGCATAGTACGGCGATCTAAAGCATACAAGGTCCACGAGGGAGAGCTTTATAAGAAAAGCACAACCAGAGTCCTTTAAAGGTGCATCTCCGAAGAGGAAGGGCGAAATCTTCTGGCTGAAATTCACGCCGGACTCGGCGGGCACCACGCTGCAGCCCGGGCCCTTGTAGGCAAGGCCTTTCGTACAGGATTTTATTGGCCGACGGCCCAGGCAGATGCTCAGGACTTAGTCCAACGATGCGTCGGTTGCCAGCTCTTTGCTAACCAGAGCCACATGCCACCCACTGCCCTCAAAACTATACCCATCACCTGGCCGTTCGCGGTCTGGGGGCTTGACATGGTTGGACCCCTTAAAGGGGGAACCCACAAGCAAAAGTACCTATTGGTCATGGTGGACAAATTCACCAAATGGATAGAGGCCAAGCCAGTTAAAACGGCCGAATCCGGACCTATGATAGACTTCATATCCAGGGTAGTACACCGTTATGGCGTCCCCCACAGCATCATCACCAATAACGGCACGAACTTCACAACCGATGAGGTTAAACTCTAGTGTAAAAACATGGGCATCAAGCTCGACTACGCTTCAGTCTATCACCCTCACACTAATGGTCAAGTCCAATGAGCAAATGGTCTAATCATGAGCGGCATTAAACCCAGGTTAGTGCGGTCCCTTACGGAATCTAACACGCACTGGGTGGAGGAGCTCGACTCCGTACTCTGGGGGCTGCGGACCACGCCAAATTGTACTACCGGATTCACACCATTTTTATCTTATACGGCACAGAGGCAGATTTGCCTGCGATATAATTCATGACACACCTCGAGTGCGCATGTACGTAGAAAGAGAAGCCGAGTTGGATCGGCAGGACAGTTTGGACGCATTGGAGGAGGAGCGCAACGTGGCAAAGGCTCGTTCCGCATTCTATCAGCAGCAGGCTCGAAGATATCAAAGCAGAGAAGTACGGGCCAAAACTTACAATGTTGGCAAACTAGTTCTACGCCTGCCGGACAAGAAAAAGGACAAACTCAAGCCCAAATGGGAAGGTCCCTTCATCATCAACCAAGTCCTGACCAGCGGATCATACCGTCTGCGAAACACATCGGACAACCGACTCGAGCCGAACCCATGGAACGCAGCCCGCCTCCGAAGATTCTACGCCTAGCGCCGGACTCAGAGTTCGTCTCCTTCCTCCGTCCACATTTTATACTTCAGTTGTCTTTTGTTCCTCTCTTTTCTCCTCCCTTTTTCATAGAGCCTTCGAGGGCTGATCTGCGCATTGTCCGCACACACTTGACGTGCTCTCCGCACTCATTATACCTGGGGGCTTCTTTAACAGAAGCTTATTTATATGGGCTTTATGCCCAACACATGTGTCAAACTTTCGCATGTACCTTTTATTAACCATTATATGGATCGATATGACTTAAGTTTTGGCCAAGCTGGGTTGCCTGGCTCCTGTGCTTACCCCTACGTTCCCGATTGTTCGGCTAGGACGTAAAGGGAGCACCTCTGCGATTGTTACTGCCGGGTCAGCCAGATGTGTACCTCAGACTGGGTGAAGCCGAAAGCTAGCGTTCTTAAGGGAATATTCGGTCGGTGACTTGAAAGATGATTTTTTACCTATCTATTCATCTGCCCCCAGATACTTTTCTGCTCTTTTCGCAGTACAGACATGCACTTTAGGGTATGCCTCCCAGGGAAAGGAACCCCTAACGGAACTATTCTCCCTGGAAGATGTTTCTTACTAACCATGTAATATAACATAACTAGTTGGGCACTTGTCTGATAAAGCACTAATGACCCCTACGCCTGGTCTCCATGCATGCCCCGGTTTTTTCATAACCGTGAGGGTATTCAGACACACTCCGGACTCTAGGGTCCCGAGGTTGAAGCGAAAAGGTCCGCAAAGACAAACGATCTACAATCCGGCTAGAAGGCATTATACATGTCATTTTAAAATACATCGTCAAATTGACTGATTGTACTCCTCCTCAATCCCATCTAACAGGTTGTCTAATTTACAGTCCCGTTGGGAATACTTAGCGGACAACTCTACTTGGCCGTACATTCAGCTCACAGGGATTTCCTTCCCATCGGGCCCCACAGGTCCGACCTGGGCCATGTGGTTTGGATCCGCCTTTGTGTACCGCATCTTCACCATGGCCTAGGCCTCCCTGGCGCCTTGAGGGCACGCTGATATCTTCCACAGACGGAAGCGCTACCGTGCTCCCTGAAGCTTCTCCGCAAGCCCTCCAAGACCCTCGGGTAGGGAGACAGATGGCCATAAGGCTTGGGCGACGCCACTCATCGCCTGCCGAACACGTTCGTGCAGTTGCAGCAGCTCGGGAAGTTGGTCACCCATCGAACCGGGCATTTCCTCCACAGGGCGACCTGTGAGCACACCTACAGACACACTTCTGTCAATCGACTTCCTCACCGAACTCTTATTTTCAAAAGAGTTTGCTCAAGCACTTACTGTAGATGCCGCGATGAAGCCGCCGATTCTCCTTTACGGAGTCAGACAGCTGGACCCGAACATCTTTTAGTTCCTCTCCCAGCTGGGTGTTGGCATCTTGGAGTTTGTTCCTCTCCTGCTGCACCCTCATAAGAACCTTCTCGCGGGCCTTCAGCTGGCGTAGCAGATGTTGCTTGTCCGGATCTAGTCCGGCGCCCTCTGCAATATTATTGTTAGACTTATACGCACGCCGCACGCCATAAAATCTTTTCGAAATATGTGTTACCAGAGGGGGTCTCTGTGTCTCCTCCTGCGGCGGCTAGTGCGGCCTCAAGTTGGGCCTTGCACTCTTGAAGCTCCTGGGACAATTGGGTATTCTTCTCCGTAAGATCCTGCATATCAAATGATTCTTAAATCAGTTATTCTAACTGCTTTAAGTCTCGGGGGCTACTGGCATATACAACTATTAAATTTCCTTACCCGTATGTCTTTCACATACTGCTCTGTGGCTCTGGTTAAACCATCTTGAGCGGCACGGAGGTGCGTGTCTCCCGCATTAAAGGCATTCGACGCCTCTGGGGAGAAACACGCCTCACGAAGAACTGTCCGACGGCGCCTATGATTCATGGCGCTCTCCACCTCAGACCTGGTGGCGGACAGCCATTCAGCATCCTCCGTTGGAGGAGCATCCGGCTCGCGCCTTGCGCTCTCCTCCACCTCCGGACCAGGTGTTGGAGCCTGGCTGGCGGAGGCTTGGTTGGTAACCTCTCCGGGCACAGTCCGGTAAGCGCATCGTTGGTGGCGTGCCATACCGTTGCGGCGACATTTCAATTCGCATCGCACCCCTCTTCCGCCTGCTGGGCCGAATTGACCCTTGTTGGTCAGCCGCCGCGGGATCAGCTTCCCGCCTTGAAGGCACCTCCTGCGAGACACCGTTGGTATACGGTGGTCAGAAATAAGCACGGACGAAGTAATGGTGTCAGGGCTCCGGTCATAGTTACCTGGGAAGCCGGAGATAAACCGGGGTAATCAGCCGTAATGGAGACTAGAGCATTGTCCATGCTAAGTTGGTGGAACACCCCATCAATCAGCTCCACCTTTATGTCCGGATCCTCTTCGGAGGCCGGATTAAGGGATCTTCCCGGATCCTCAGGTTGTGGAATCGGACTGTGTATGCCTTCTACATCCCGGCGCAGTTCCTGCGTCAAAGTCATAAAATAAGACACTTAACTTTGAAAGCACGGATCGGATGGATGAACGTCCGCTTACCAAGCTCCGAGGGTTCTTCATGGAGAATCCATTCAATGGACTCGTTTGGAGGAAGTCATCCTTCTCCCCCTTGTACAAGCCGGACAGGATCTTCACCAGATCGGCGGCCGATCCCGACCCCTTGCGGCCATGACGTGTGGCTTCATTCTCCCCGTTGAAATCCCACATGGGGTGGCCCCTATATTGGAGCGCCTGCACCCCTCGCATAATGCACGTGGCCATGACTCCAATCATGGTCAATCTGGAATGAGCCATTAACCTTATCCGACCCATCATATAATGGACGCTCCTGTCATCGTCCCGTTGAGGGATCCGCGGGCGCCAACTCAGGCGTTTCTTCAGAGGAGCGTTGCTAAAATCCGGGAGGCCGATCCGAACTGGGTCCGGCAGTGGAGCGTCTTCCAGGTAAAAACATTCCGAAGGCCAGTCTTCGGACGCCTTCTTCGGGGTTCCGGATAGATATCCGGTTCCGGCGATGCACCATATTTCGGCTCCGCCCACTTGATATATCGATCCCTCGTGAGAATGGGGTACGAGGAAAAACAATCTCTTCCATAGTGCAAAATGGGGCTCGATGCCCAAGAACAGCTCACAAAGAGCTACGAAACCCTCAATATGCAGAATGGAGGCGGGCGTAAGGTGATGAAACTGGATTCCACAAAACTCCAGAAGCCCCCGGAGAAACGGATGTATGGGAAATCCGAGCCCCCTTATTAAATAAGGGACAAAGCACACCCGCTCTCCTTTGGAGGGACTGGGGGTGTTCTCCGCCTGCTTTCCACCTTTGTAGGTGGCCAGCCCGGCTCGAACCGGGACCATAAAGGCCGGAGGAAGGTATCCCTCCGCTTGGAGCATCACCAGCTCGCTATGCGGGACTGAACATCTCCTCCAATCTCCTGGCTGAGGACTGGGAGCGCGAGAGTAGGAGTTGCGTCGACGGTCCATGGTGGAGTGGATTTTTGTCAGAAGCGCTCCAATGAGTACTCGCGGAAGGATGATGGTGTGATTTGGATCTAGATTCTTGCCTCTCTTATAGGCAGCTTATTCGCGTAGTTTGGGGGTAAAACGTAAAAATGCCCTGGCCTTTCGCATTCATACGACACGTGGAAGAGGGCCATTATTGGGCGTGGAAGCCAAGGAGCGCAACATTTACAAGGAAGCCGGACACTATTCGGCAAGCACATGGAATTTGGAGGAGAACCCGCCTTGCAACGCTGAAGACAATATGCGCGTCAGACTCGTCGTCATTGAAACCTGGTTCGGGGGCTACTGAGGGAGTCCTGGACTAGGGGGTGTCCGGATAGCCGAACTATCATTATCGGCCAGACTCCAAGACTATGAAGATACAAGATTGAAGACTTCGTCCCGTGTCCGGATGGGACCTTCCTTGGCGTGGAAGGCAAGCTTGGCAATACGCATATGTAGATCTCCTACCATTGTAACCGACTCTGTGTAACCCTAGCCCTCCCCGGTGTCTATATAAACCGAAGGGTTTTAGTCCATAGGACAACAACAACAACAACAACAACAATCATACCATAGGCTAGCTTCTAGGGTTTAGCCTCCTTGATCTCGTGGTAGATCCACTCTTGTACTACCCATATCATCAATATCAATCAAGCAGGAGTAGGGTTTTACCTCCATCGAGAGGGCCCAAACCTGGGTAAAAACATCGTGTCCCTTGTCTCCTGTTACCATCCGCCTAGATGCACAGTTCGGGACCCCCTATCCTAGATCCGCCGGTTTTGACACGGATAGGGGCGGTTTTCGCGCGTCCCCTTTGACGGAAAAAATAGAATGTCCGCACTGCGCCTGTCAACCAAGCGCACTGTGTGCGTTAGCGCGCGGCCGAGCAGGGGGTGGGGAGGGGGGTCGTGACCCCCCTCCACATCCCCCTGCGAGGTCGAGCCTGGAACGAGCCGGAGCAGGCGGCGACGCGGCTTGCCGCGGCACCGCATGCGTAGGCGAGTCCGTCATACCCCGTCACCCCTTGTCTATCTTAGGGTGTGTGGGGTTCGGGGGGGTTTGCGCGCGTCCCCTTTGATGGAAA
>NC_041391.1:258958464-259056461 GCF_002162155.2 Triticum dicoccoides
CCTTTGATGGGGCCGTTGTCGTTCTTCATTTATGTGTTGGGGCCCTTGTCATTTGTACTGCTTGCACCAACGTTGAGTACTTTACTTCGTGTAGCAAGTGTGTGTGTTGGGGCCCTTGTCGTTCTTCATTTATGCATGTACTGCACTTCACGCATACACTTGTTGAACTGCCTTATGTTCGTTCTGTGAATTGTATTCACGTTTGTTTAGAAAGGTATACGGATTATATTTTTTTAGATATATCAATATTAATTTTTATTTTTATATAATGACTATTTTTTGTGGACTGCATGTTGACACATGTGTACTCCTTTTTATTTTTATATAATTACTATTTTTTGTGGACTGCTACGTTTTGTATGTGCATAGTATGTTTTGGTGTCACTCATTAAATTTTTCAAAGTTGTGTAGATACTTGTTCTAATGCAAACTAATTTCTGCGAAAGCAATTGATCACAAGCAAAATGACATTGTTTTTATAAAAGAAATGTTCGATATGAAGCAACGGACATTATCAAAATCTTGCATACATGAAACAAAGAACAACACAACGCCTAAAGTAAAGTGAGACTAAACACAACCCTGATTTTTTCTAGTTGCTGTATTTGATTACAGCCTTGTTCTTCTTCTTCTTTTCTTCTTTGTCTCTTTTTTCCCTCTCCAGTCCCATTATGACATCGTAGATGATTCTCCATGACTCATATGTTGGAATGCATCTATTGCTGCATACTTGATAAGCTTTTTTGGCAGCAGGCAATATCCCCACAGAGTATGGTCCTCCTTGCGGTTAATTTTTTTTCTTCATGTCATCGTAGTGAATGTCTATCATCCTGCCAGCAACATCAGCCAAAGAGTCAAACTTCTTTTTGTTGTATGGGTCTCTCCATTCCACCTGAATATGTGTGTAGTTGTTGGAGTTGATCTCCAAACCAGATACCTTCAGCTTGCTTTTGTCTCCTTCAATAGCCAATCCGACGAAGGTGTACTCATCATTCATCAGGAATTTGACTAGTTCCATTGGCCTGCAATATATTTGTATAGAGTGAATATATTTTATTTCTTTAGAACCAGCAATGTTTTTTTGTGTTTTGTGAAACTGAACTGCAATATGGATATCTGAATCTGTTGCATTGAGGAGTTGCTAATACTTTGTTCAGCATAACTAGTAAATCTGATAATAGATTGCATAAACAATGCATGTTTTGTGTATGCTTGTATTCTTGAACCTAATTTCATACATGTTTCGTATGGTAATGTTGCAGTGAAGAAAATATAATTAAACTGCGTGTATTGCTAGATAATATAATTCAAGAATTGAACACATGAGTGACATACATGGAGCCAGATCAAAACTGTCAATAAATTCATATGCCATGCTTTTTCAAGAATGATAACCAAAGGTTAAATATTATGGCAATTGCAGTGAAGAAAATTTAAAATCAATATTGACAAGCAACAGTTATTCTTACTTGTCTTTACACTACTAGGGAAAAGCCTAGCAGCAGCGCGGGTTTTGGGCCTATTAGTAGCGCGGGGGCCGGCGCTACTAATAACGCGCTACAGCTAACTTATAGCAGTAGTGCGGGTGCCACCCACGCTACAGCTAATGTATAGCAGTAGCGTGGGTAAAAACCCGCGCTACTACTAATCTGTAATCTCTGATTTTTTTTTTGAATTATTTCGAAATTTTTTTGATTTTTTTCCCTGATTTTCAAATTTCTAAATTATTTTAACCTCAAATCTCTAATCACCCCTCATCATTGCTCAATTTAATCCCTAATCATCCCTCATCATTCCAAATCATCTAACTTCCCGGACGGTCACCCATCCTCTCACTACTCCAGCCTGAGGACGCTTAACTTCCGGGTTCTATTCTCCCTCGTTTCCAAGTCTGCACTTGTTGTTTTCCTGAAAATAGTAAGATGTCAATCCTATTAACCTCAGGAATTTAGCTTGAGCATGAAGTCACACATTTCACTGTTTGAGCTTGAAACTATTGTTATAAAAAATTAGTAACACTAATATTTCTTGAATAACTAGTTTGACCACATTTGACCATAGTTTGACCATAGTTTGACCAGATTTGACCAAAATTCAAAAAAAACTAAAATAATTATTTAGTAACACTAATATTCTTGAATAATTAGTTTGACCATAGTTTGACCAGATTTAACAAAAATTAAAAAATCTATTTTTTTTTGAATTTTTTTGCCTCCAGATCTTAAAAGCCCCGTAACTTTTTTCTGTTAGGTTTTTGAGGATTTTAAAAATGTTTAACGGGGTTCCCCCGATTAAATTCGGATGTAACTTTTCGAGTAGATGATTTTTCATATAAAAAACTTTTTCATCCGAGTTCGTATGCAAAAGTTATGGCCATTTTACAAATTTCCAGAGAGATTTTGCAAATAAAGTCGAAATTCATATTTGTAAATTTTCCCAACAACTAGACCACATATCACATGGGAAACTTCTTTTCTTTTATTTTTTTGACATTTTTATCATTTTCTTTTATTTTTTTTAAAATTGAAAAGGCGGTCCTCGCGGGGGGGTGGGGGGGTAGACTTTGGAAATTTTGCAAATAGGCCATACCCCGCGCTACTACTATGGCAGACGATTAGTAGTAGCGAGGGGTTTATAACCATCGCTACTACTATGGCATGGTCCAGGGGCCACTTAGTAGTAGCGAGGGTTAAAAACCCGTGCTACTGCTATCCACTTGGTAGTAGCGAGGGTTAAAAACCCGCGCTACTACTATGGCATGTCCCGTGAGGCACGGTAGAGACCGCTTAGTAGTAGCGAGGGTTATAAACCCGCGCTGCTGCTATCAACTTAGTAGTAGCGAGGTTTAAAAACCTGCGCTGCTAGTAAGTAGCAGTACTATGGCATGTCCCGTGAGGCACGGTAGAGACCGCTTAGTAGTAGCGAGGGTTATAAACCCGCGCAGCTGCTATCAACTTAGTAGTAGCGAGGTTTAAAAACCTGCGCTGCTGCTAAGATTCTGTGTATAGGCTTTTCCCTAGTAGTGTTAGCTGCAGATATGTGGTAGACAAGGCATTCTTTTTCTGTGCATAGCTGTAGTACCGCTGCACGCTGTGGCTTCTCGTAGTGTGTGTACTCGAAATCAACACCGACTAGTTTGACGGGCATTCCGCCGAGCTTCCTCCTGAACATGGACAACATCTTGTCCACGTCTTTGCCCTTGCTTGTGCAAAGGACGTGGAGCTTGTGATTGCCGTGGAGGTGGACGTCGTGGAGCTCCCGTGTGTACTTGCGTTGCTTCCTGTACAGAGGTGCATCCGCCATGATTCTCCTGTGCTCTCTGGTGTTTGTTATAGAGAGAGAGGTTAGTGAAAGGAAGAGCGGAGAAGAAGATGCAATTGGGTTTTTTGGGGGGACGAAGCAGTTGTGTTTTTTCCTCTGCTCTCCTTGACAGGACGTGGGAGAGGTGGAGCGGGGCGGTAGCGTGGTGGGGCTCTGTTTTAAGTTTACGTGGCAACTGCCAACAGGTTCTGCTATGAGGAGGCTCTTGTTAGTGCGTTGGAAATCCGGAACATCGTCGCCTCTTTTTTCGTGATTAGATCAATGTATTGACGCAACTGTCAGAAAATGTGATGATTGTGTTTTCGGTCAATTGTCCAAGCCAGTGCACTTATTTTCTATAAGAAACGAACTTCTCAGGTCCACGTAGTGTACTACATTATGATTCACACAGATGTACTTTTTTTTCTTCTCTTGATGGTGTTCTTTCTTTTCTTCTCTTGATCTTTGTGGTAATACAACGTTTGTGTGGATGGAGGGTAGTGTGGCTAGGGGTTGTCGTAGTGCTTTGGTTAAGTAACAGGGCTGCATTCTTATTTCAGCCATACTGCATTGCAGAGCAAAGATAACTGCAATTCAGGACAAAAAAATAATACTTTGTGCTTCCACGCGGAGAACTGCATTGTTGTACGTCGCTGACTGCATCTGTATGTTGACATCGGGCTTCCTGCGTTTTATTTATTAATATTCTTACAGTGCCGACGCACATTTTATTTTGTTTGTTATTATTCATTTAAAATTTTTTGTCATTTTTCTTTTTAATGTTTTATTTTTGAACGTATTGTTTTTTCTTAGTGGGCTTTGTTGGCCCTGTGTTCGGGTAGTGAAGATGGAATTGGGCCCAAGTCGGCCTGTGAGCACGGTTGGTTCCTGGTGCGCTGTGTGCGGTCTAATGTTTAGTCCCACGTCGCCCGCGGAAGGCGCGGCCGACATGTTTATAAGCGGTAGCGAGGCCTCTGTGTCGAACTCCTCTTGTTACTTATTTCTGCGCTTAAACACGGCGCTCGGAGCTGTATGCTCTCTGACCTGTGGGCCCATGTGTGGCCGGCCCCATGCACTGTGACTCAGAACGACTCGACTTCTGTGGGCGCAGACCTATTACGAGACTGGCTGGGGCCGGTGCCACCTGGGTGGTCAATTTTTTCTTTTTATTTTTCTGTCTTATGTGTTTTTTTCAATGTCGGGGGCGTGCACTGCATTGATCAGGGTTCTGTACTGCATGGTATACGCATTGCGTACTGCATGTACAGTTGCCATTTTTTTTGTTTCTGTCTTTTTGCTATTATGTAATCTTTTTTCCCAATGTATGGGAGTGCACTGCTTAGTAAATTATACCTATACTTCACTCATTATGGTTCTGTGATGTACTTTCGTGTACTTCCGGACTGTATTGAATTATTTTACGTTTTTTGCGTTTTTCTATTTGTGTTTTTGCTCTTATGTATTCCTTTTTTCAAATTTATTTTCGTGCACTGCTTTGTTGGGTATGTTAAGACTTCATTCGACAAATTCTGTATTGCATTCGTGCGCAACTTGCACTGCATGCGTCCTATTTGCATTATGTACGACAATTTCATCACCAGCAAGCTAAGTTGAACAGAAAGCAAACTAACATAATCTAAGTTCATCATTACAGGCGATTGTGCATGGCAAGCAAACTAGGTTCACAAGCAAACTAACGATACATATGCAAACAACACAAAGCAAATTTGATGATAATTCTAAAAGAACGCTGGCATTGTTGGCTCCTGGCCGGCACCATCTTCTTCTTCACCAGTCAGGCTCTCCCCATCCCCAGCTGCTCCTGGCGCGCTTCTTGGGGGGCTCCTCCTTCTCCAGCTTTGCACGGCGAAGGCCGTCTTGGGTGAGAGTGATGCGGTTCCATATCTCGTACGCTGTGCAGGCGTCCTTTGCCGCGTACTTGATGTGCCTCCTGGACAGAGGCAGGGTGGCCTAGCGCTGGTGCTCGTCGTCGGTGATCTTCTTCTTCATGTTGTTGTAGTAGTCGTCGATGAGCACATCGGAGACGTCTCCGAGGGAGTCCAACGGCTTGGTTGCCTCGGGCACCCTCCACTCCTTCTGGATGTCGACGAAGTTGGCGACCTCCAGTTTGACGCGCTCCAGCCTGGTTTTGTCGCCGTCGATGGAGAAGCCTTCAAAGGTGTACCTGGGGTCGGTGAGGAAGTTGTGAAAGACGGTGCACCTTTCAGTGTCGCTCATTTGGAAGAGCAGCACCGGGTGAATCTTGCCGATGGAGAGCTAGCAGAGGGCGGGTTTCTGTGTCGCTTCAGGGTCGTTGTCGTACTCGAGATCAATGCCGACGATCTTGTGGCGCTGGAGGCTGAGGTGGCGCTCGTACTGCGTGAGGGTGATCGCCATCTCCTTCCTGTCATTGGTGGGGATGACGTGCAACTTGGTGTTGCCGTGCGCCTCCACGGCGTTGTCGCCCTTGTACTCGTCAGTGAACGTCATCGCCGGTGGCAGGGCTTGGTGCTTTTGGTGGGAGCGCAATGGATACTTTGTGTTGTTTGTGGATGAGAAGGCCTTTGGTAGGGGTCTGAATTTAAGGGGAGGGCGCGGGGTGGGATGGCCTCGTCGGATGAACTGCACGATCGCGCTGATGATGCGGTTGTGCGGATCGTGGGTTGGTTTTTGCATCTGTGATCGTGGGCTTGTGGTTTTTGCATCTGTGATCGTGGGTTGGTTGTATGCGAACGTGGTTTTTTTAAGGTGGGTTTGTTTTATTTTTGATCAGCACATTTTTTAACCACCATTTTTTTCTATGCGAACAGGCATTTTGTTACGTTTTATACATGCATCCTGTGTGATAATGAACTGCATTTGTATATAGTCCTGCACTGCATCTTCTAAAATTCAGTACTGCACTTGTGTATACATGTGCGTACTTCACTATTTTTAAGTTTATTTATATTCGTGTAGGGGTAACCGGGAACAGGATTGCCATACCGCACTGCATCGTGTAACGTAATGCACTGCATTGTTTACAGCTACGTACTGCATTTGCTTGTACCTACTGCAATAGCTGGTACGGGAGGGGTAGGGAAAGGGGGGGGGGTGCCCCCCCTTTTTTTAAACTTATTGTTTTTTCTTAGTCGGCCTTGTTTGGCCTGTGTTCGGCTAGTTTAGAGACGTACTTGGGTCCAAGTCAGCCTGTGAGCACGGCTTGGTTCCCGTTTCGCTGTGTGTGTGTCGTAATGTTTAGTCCCACCTCGCCCGCGGAAGGCACGCCTGACCTGTTTATAAGCGCTGGCGAGGCATACTGGTCGAACTCCTCCGTATACTCATCTGGGCGCTTATACACGGCGCGCACAGCTATATGCTCTATGACCTGTGGGCCCATGTGCAACCGGCCCCATGCACTGTGGCTCAAAACGACTCCCCTTCTGTGGGTGCAGACCTATTAGGAGACTGGCTGGGGCCAGTAGCACCTGGGTGGTCAATTTTTTTCCTTTCTTACTTTTTCAACATTGGGGCGTGCACCGCATTTTTTAGTAAATCATGCGTGCACTGCATTGATTTAGTTTCAGTACTGCATGTGCACACATACCGTACTACACACTTTCTGGGCTACATTTTTGTGCACTGCATTTGTATCATTTTTCTTTATTGTTTTTCCTCTTTCGTATCCTTTTTTCTTAATGTACGGGTGTGCACTGCTTTTGTGCTCCTATGCGCACTACATTCGTCATAGTTCTGTGCTACAGGTGTACACATTTTGCACTACGTGCATCCTTCTTTGTGCCAAAAAGCATGTACTGCACTTCATGCACACATATAGTGAACTTCCTGGTACGAATTTGGAGAACTGCACACATAAAATGGTCTGTGGATTATAATTTTTCAGAGTATTGTTTTTTAATGATCTATGGTTTTGTTCATGGGAATTGCTGCAGTGAAAGTACACCTTCTTTTTCCGTTCCTCTTCCTTTGGTAACATAAGCTTTTATTGATTGTCCTTTATTCTTAGGAACATAATTTCCATTAAGTCCCCTTTAATTTTCAGTTTTGACCTTTTTGCATTCCTCTTATATTAATGAAGGCTAACTTATACCCTTCCTATGCATTTCATTTTCTCCTCTAGCCGCAAGTTCTCTCCTTTCTCCAGCCTATTATTTTGTTTTTTGCTTCTCTAGGTTTTTGTTCTGATGGCTCCAGGCCCCTGTGCGTATCTCTTCTGCTGCGGCCATGGTTGTGGTGTGCCGACGCACTGCAATTGTTCAGCTTGCTCGTAGGCCCGTCGTGCTCGTCGTGGTGGGAAGGTATTGTGCCGAACTGGGCGAGCCGACCAGCTTGCATATGGTACAGTATTCACAGAAGGATTGGATATGGGCCAGATCAATGTATCTGCGTTCTATTCTGCGCTGCTTCGCCGTGGCCTTGGCTGCACGAGTCCTTTTGTCCATCAGCTTACGCCAACAGATGTGGAGACTCACTACAAGATGGTATGTTTCGTTAGATATGTTTTTTTCTTAGTGTTTTTTTGTATAATTCCATTGTATCCTAAACTTGTAGTATTTTAGGAACGCACTTTTTTCTTTGTGTTTTTTGAAGTGTACTGCAATGTGTTCTTATTTTCTTGTTTTTATTTATTTTTGCTTGTGTGCATGTAGCTTATGTTTTAGTTTACATGTTAGAATATGTGAACTGCTTATATATTAGCCGAGCACTTCATATTTCTAAATTTTATCCAATTTTGTATAGTGTGTACTACATGTAGCTAGTCTATAGCACTGCATGATTGTTCGAAGAGAACTGCATATTTGTAAGATCCATACTGCATGTTGAAAACGTTTTATATGTACTTCTTGTTGGACTGTTGTGCACTTCATCTATCTCTGTTCAAAACATGAGAATTGTACTGCTAGTTTCGTTCTCAAACAGTTTTATTATTTTTTACAGAAAATTCCTCAACAAGCTGTTAGGTATGTGCGGCTCAAGAAGAAAGGAATTCTTCAAGTTGTTCTTGGTAATGGATACCTTAAACCAGCCAAGTACAGTGTAGGCGTTGACGGGCGGCTCTGTCTGCACAAAGGGTGGAAGGAATTTGTCATTGATAGCGGCCTGAAGTCTGAGCAAGTTGTTGTCCTCAACTTCTTTGAACTCGAGGATCGTACTCTTAGAATCACATTTGACGTGATTGGCTAAGGTTATGAGGTTGATTTGTAATAAGTACTTTTGCCTGTTGAACGCTTTCATCTTTGTGATGTGTTTTGTAATAAGCACTTTTGTGATCTGAACCGCTTCAATTATTATTCAACGGTAAATTTGTGTTTGCATGGTTACAATATGTGAACTGCTTATATGTCAGCTGAGCATTACATGTTTCCACATTTTTTCCCAATTTGCACTGTATACTACATGTAGTTAGTCTATAGTACTGCATTTTTGCAAGTTCCATACTGCATATTGAAATGCGTTTTATATGTACTACTTGTTGGACTACAGCGATCTAACAACATTTTTACATGGTTTTTGAATCAAAATGTGTCAATCTTTTACTCAAGACTGCTATATATATATGGTATACTCTATATACCATTTTTTTCTTGCATGGTTTACACAAAATTTAAACTGATACATAAGTCATAGAGATAAGCAAATTGCTATGCATACGATTAATTTATTGTTTGTTCATCTATTTGGTCGTTAACCTGCTGCTTCTGCGCGGTGACTGGACCGTGTCCAATGTTGCACTTTCTTTTGTTTTCCATGGTGGTGTTGCTGGTTCTTGTCTCTGCACCTTTGTGTTTGTAGCCCCTCGTGTGCTGGTTGATGGCTGCTTTCGTTTTTCAGCGCTGTGAACTGCATCCTTCTTTGCTCCCCGCGCGCTGGTTGATGGCTGCTTTGGTTTTTCATCGATGTGGACTGCATCCTTCTTTGCTCCCCGTGCGCTGGTTGATGGCTGCTTTGGTTTTCTAGTGCTATGAACTACATCCTTCTTTGCTCCCCGCGTGCTAGTTGTTGGCTGCTTTTGTTTTCCAGTGGTGAGAACTGCATCCTTCTTTGATCCCCGCGTGCTGGTTGATGGTGGTTTTTGTTTTCCAGTGCTGTAAACTGCATCCTTCTTTGATCCCCGCGAGCTGATTGAAGCATTTCCTCGTGGTGGTCTTGTTGATATTGTTTCTTCATGTTCTTCGTCCTCTTCACTCTCTTCAGTCTCTTCACTCTCTTCATCCTCTTCATCATCTTCATCATATGTTTCTTCATAAGCCACTGTTTCTTCAGTTTATTCACGTTCTTCGTCCTCTTCACTCTCTTCTTCTTCCTCCTCTTCTCCATCGGCTTCTTCATAAGCCATTTCTTCTTCAGTTGTGTCATCATATTCTTCTTTGATCTCACCTTCTTCGTCTTCATCATTTTCTGATCTTTTTCTTTTTCTTTTGAGGCAGGTTCTTGAATTGTGTCTCTTCCTCTTTTTGCAGATGCTACAATGTCTCGGTTTCATCCATTTCTTAGTGTTGTGAGTGGAATTTCTGTTTTGTTGTGCATCTCCATGTCCTCGTTTTTCTTGTTCATTTCTTTTTGTACACGTCCTGGAATTGTGGTCGCTGACTTCATTACATGTTCTGCACATTCTTACTCCCAGTGGGCGACCATCACTGTCCAGCTCAGGCTGTGGCTTACTGTTTTTGTCATCATTTTTCTCCTTGCATGCCACCTTTTTCTGGTTTGCGTCTCCCCCTTTCTTTCTTCCTCTTGTGTTTGAAACAGGAGGTGGAAGAATTGTTTCTTTTTTGATAGCACCAGTTCCAATGTGTTCAGTTTTTTCTACTTGCTCGGCTTTATTGTCATGTTGGTATTTCTCTGCTTGCTTTAGTTTTGCTGCTTCTTCTTCTTCTTTGTTGAGCACGTCAACTTCCTCTATTAGTGCCCTCATACCATACAGCGCTCTGTGGCACCCAGCGTCGGACCTTGTCACTCTGTTTGCAAGGTCCATTGCTGTTTCTTTCAGCAACTTTCTACGGCAAAAAGCGAGGTTCCATCTGGTGCTGTTTGTTCATAGTCTCTTCTGTCGAACGTTGCATCTGATCTTGCGTTACGGGTGTATCTTTTCATGATGTACACCTCAGGAATGTTGAGTACTCTCAAATGAGAAAGCATGCATAAGACATGGACGCAGAAGAGGCCTGCAGACAAACACATGATTTTTTTTGTTCTATATGTGAACTGCATGAAATTAGTAAACATATATTTTTCCATTATTTGTTCATTTTTCAAAGAAGTGAACTTCATTTGTTTTTGTGAATTACACATGCATATGTACTTTTAAAGTTCAGTAAGTTAGCTTTCATGCATGACTATGAGAATCTAGAATTTTTTTATCTAGGAGTCTCACCTGTGTGTGTCCAGAGTTTGCACTCACATTCGTAGACACCTTTCTCTTCATCGGCGACCACTTGAAAATTATGCCTTGCCCAGTCAAATGCATCCGATCTGTTGTAGTGGTGTACGAGATACTTTGTCGGGTTCTCGGGGCACCGTTCTGCTCTGAATGGAGTGTTACGGTAGAGTGTTTCTTTGAAATCTGCAAACACTGCCCTTGTATACACTTTTGATAGCTGAACTTCGAAGCCAAACTTTGTTGTTGTTTTTACATCTGACTGCATGATCACAAATGCACTGTTACGATCCAGAGAAATGAAAAAATTGTTTGTTTTTGTAGTGATATTTTTTAAGTAGTTTTTGATTGACATTTTGTTTACCTCATTTGCTACTGTCTCTGCGTGCTCGACGGCCTTCCTTGTCTGAATGCACTTGTCCACCTGCTGAGCAAACAGATGGAGATCATGCTTCTCCCTGACAAAAATTTTCTTCAGTATGCGGTTCATGCTCTCGCTTCTCTGTGTGGAAGTCATCTGAGCATAGAAAATTTCCTTGTAGTAAGCTGAGATCCACTCGTGCCTGTCATCCCATAGTGAATTCATCACTTCATCGTCTTGCAAGTTGTACCTCTAAAGAGGTTCTTCCATGCTCGTTCAAATTCTGACGGCATTATTGGGTGGTTCAGCACTGCATTGAGTTCGTCCTTGAGCTTCTCGTGCGCCTTATACAGCAAGGCGAGGTGGTCCTTGTACTTCTTCATGATATGCCACCTGGGAGGATAGTTTTTAATGCTGCCTTCATCAAAGAACACTGGTCTAAGAAGAGACAAACAGTGTTTTTTTATTAAGTTGTTTGTGTGTTTGCAAGATAGATGGAAGAAATATAAGTGCACAAAACAAAACAAAACGTAAGTATGCAGGTGTTTTTTATTTTTTTGTACCTGTGAGCATGCAGATTGGTGGCTTGTTGTTCATACACCTCAGAAAGGTTTTGAAAACCCACTCAAATGATGGTATTGTTTCATCTCGCACGAGTGCAACAGCAAATATGTTGCTTTGTAGATGATGGTTCACCCCCACAAACACTCCCAGCGGCATGTGGAATTTGTTAGTTTTATACGTCGTGTCAAATGTAACACAATCTCCAAAATCTTCATACGATCCTCTGCAACTTGCGTTCGCCCAAAAGACGTTTCTTACACGGTTATCTGCATCAACGTCATAATCATAGAAGAACTCTGGGTTTATCTTTTGCATTTTCTCGAAGAAATTCAGAAGTTTCTTGACATCATCTTCAGACTCTTCTCTGGCAAACTTCTGTTTCCTGCATTTTCAGAGACAATGCAAACTTATCTCACCAAACAGGGAATAATTACAGACAGAATGCTCAAGAGATATGCTTTGTTACGTGCTTACCTATTTACCCAGTCACGGCTAGTATGTCCCATGTACTGCAGACCACCGGACATACGTGACAGCGTCGACATCATCTGAGCATGTGTGTGCTTGTCCAGTTGCATGTCTTTCACTAACTGGTCTATCAAAGGATCATCTTTTTTGTGCGATCACATGTGCAAAAGCATCCCGGGGCTTTCCAGCATCTTGTGATTGTGGTTGAGTTGAACCATTTCTATCACAAATTTGCCATCCTTCCTTTTTTTTGACTCTAATCTTTGCATCGCAGCCAATCCTTTTTGATGTCTTCTGACGTACCCGGTGATAATATGACACAGCCTGCTTGTGGACCCCTTCTGTTGAGCAGACAATGTAGGCATTTGTCCTGTGTTTTGCCCTCTTGCGTATACCAAACCCTGTACATCTTGCATAATTGTTGTAAAAGTCCCATGCCTTGTCGTACATGGTGAACTTCATTCCAGCAGCAGGTACGAGGTTCAGCGGCATGTTTTTATCCTGCATTAATTGAAATGCTATATGAGAAAATTTGTTTTGTTCTGTTTTTTGAATACGAGGAGTGCATACGTGTTTAATAAAGCATTTGCAATGTTCCTAGACAAAGCTCACAAGAACTATCAGTGTGCACTGCAATGTTATCTGAATGGACTGCAACTATTTATTTTTTTCAGACCATAAACTTACATGTGTGTAGAGTCATTCGCCTGATGGTGTTTGCAGCTCGTTGGGTTGTATTGGACATGGCGGGGTTATAGCAGATGTGTGTAGTTGAGGATCTCGCGGCGGTAACAGTGAGGAGGATTTGTACCTGCTGTTTACTTTTGACCGAGGCATCGTTGGTGGCTGCAGCGTCCAAGTTGATGCAGCAGGTCTGGTTGGAGCTCTATTTTTCGGTGCATTAGGTGGACACTGAGCTCTGTTTTGGGGTGCGGCAGGTGGACGTGGTGGTAATCCAGTGTTGTGACGATGTCTCGGTGGATTGGTTTGAAAATTTTGGAGCAGTGACACATCATCATAGACATAATCATCATCTGCTGCAACATCGCGTTCAACTGCGTCATCATTGTCTGTTCGGACATGCTGCCTAAATGTAGAGAACTCGTGCTTATACTCTGGGTTGAGAACTGTTATCGGCTCATCTTGATCGTCGTTGTCTACATCATCACGTTGGTGAGTGCCTTCCCAGACGAATATGACATCATCGTCATCTTCAACTACATCTTTGTCATGGGAAAAATCTTCTTGTGGAGAGTACTGCACCCTGTTTGTCGTCGTGAAGAATCCACGAGGAATCTCAGGGGTAACCCAACCAGTATCTCTTTCAGAAGAATATCCACTCTTCTGAAAGTTTTTGTTCTTAGTGCTGTCAATTATGCGCGGCATTTTGTATCTGCTGAACATCATCTCCTGCACACAAAATGACCGAGCTGCATTGTCAGGTTAAATGAACTGAATCATGCGAACTGCAATGTGTTCAAAATGGTACTACCGAAGCATTTCATGGTGACTGCATCACCCCGCAAGGTGAACTGAAGCAACCGCACTGCATCATTATCTGTAATGAACCTATACAAGCGTACTGCATTTTCCCCACAACGAACTGAAGCAACCGCACTGCATTGGTTTTGTACCGCATAATCGTGCACTGTACTGCTTGTACTACTTTGTCTATGATAACTACACTGAGACGATGGTTGAGGAAGTGTACTGCTGACCTCGTGATGCAGTGATTCCTTGCGTTTATAGGAGGAAGTTCCCTTCTCGTCCGCCTGCACAACTTTCACGTTCGCCCGTGCAGTCCACTTGCCCTTCAGAAGTTCATGGGCGGTCTGGACGTTTCTCAAGGTGAACGGGGATGGAGGATTTGCTCTGAAGGTCGATGCAGAATTATTCCAAGAAGCTACCGTGGATGATGCAACCTTGTGCACGCTCCTCCTTGCTCGAATTGGTTTGATGTCGAGGCAGCACCAATCCACATATGATGAAGTACAGCTAATTGCAGGCCCGGAGGAGTTCGGTGGCGGCGCTACCGAGCTGCTGCCGTGGAAGAAGGCTGATAGGCTGGTGTTGCTCGGTGCCTGCCGCGGAAGAAGGCCGA
The DNA here is from genome assembly GCF_002162155.2 of Triticum dicoccoides. Classification (NCBI taxonomy): domain Eukaryota; kingdom Viridiplantae; phylum Streptophyta; class Magnoliopsida; order Poales; family Poaceae; genus Triticum; species Triticum dicoccoides. Next base: position 258,972,637 of record NC_041391.1, read on the forward strand.
GAGGCGACGGGCGGCGTCGCTGCCTGGCCGCTGCCGCGGAAGAAGGCCCGGAGGGGAGGGGCGGCGTCACTGCCAGCCGCAGCGGCGGAAGAAGGCCGGGAGGGGAAGGGCGGTGTCGCTCCCAGGACGCCGCCGCAGGAGAAAGCGGGGAGGGGAGGGGCGGCATCGCTCCCAGGATGCCGCCGCAGAAGAAGGCAGGGAGGGGAGGGGCTGCGGCTCGCCCAGGCCGCTGCCGCGGAAGAAGGCCGGGAGGGGAGGGGCGGCGGCGCGATCTTGGTGGTGTGCAGAATAAGGCGTTTTGGTGTGCAGAATAAGGTCTTAAGGGGTGTTATCATAATAGACCCACCCTATATATATATACTATATATAATAACTGCAGCATCGTGAATAAGAAAAAACCTAGACTATACAATAAAGAAATTATGACATGTTACATCCACTGGGCATCAAAGTTTGCCACTATGATAATAAAGCACAAGCAGACAACATATTACATACACTAGGCATAAAAGATTGCCAACAGTGCAAATAAACACGCCAACAAAATAATATACAAAACCAACAGCACTTCAATAGAGTTCAAGAAAGGTTAGCCCTGCTCGAGAGATGCAGCACAAGCAACTAAGGAAGCTGATGAGACTGCGCTTGTTCGACACTCATATCCTCCTCACTCTGAAAGAAAAACAAGCAGACAGATGACATGTTTTGCAAATATAAGTATCAATGCTGACAATTCATCACATTTCTTACTAATGAATAAAGTGACACAGTTTAAAATAGCATTAACACAATGTGGTATTGTTCAGGTCAAGACATGTCACGAAATGACATTGTGAAGGAGTTGGCAGCTTCACGACACCACTGGATTACAGATCAATAACTCATAAGTATCAATGGTTAGTGTGCTACCAATTTATCCCATTTCAGATTGGCAAATAAAGAGACTATTGAAATAATAGTAGAATGATATGACATTATTCATAGTTAAGACATTGCAAAATAGGACATTCTGCTGTAGTGGGTAGGTTCACCACACCACTTGATTACGGATGAAGAACAGAAGCATACATGCAGTGCAAAAGAAGATCACTTGCTCTGTATAGTTTTTTTACATGGTATGAAGACGGAACTTGGTTGTACAACTGAGAACCTAAATTGAGAAGGACAAACTTTTGTTTATGAACTACATAATAAACTTTAGACATGCAAATTGATGCAAACACCAAAAATAAACAGTGGTTGCAGTCATGCCTAACCAAATATACACAACAAAGTTTGAAGGCTTGAGAAGGACAAACTTACATCATTGGTGAAGACAGGCTCTACAAAGCCCTTGTCCATGCTGATGGGGGGGGGCAATTCAAGAAGTTTACCACAGAATCTTCTTCATAAGCATTGCCTTTATTCTACATTTTGTTAAGAGTAAATATAAATGTGATAATATAAGAAAAAAATGGAGAATATTTAAAATAACATGAAGAGTGATGCTACATAACCAAGTAGCTATAAATGTAAGTACAACGATACATGCAAAAGGTACAGCCAAGAGCAATCTAGAGCTAAACTTTTTCAGTACCATCGGTGTTATCCAACCTTATGTTAAGAGTAAATATAGATTTGATGTGTAGAAAATGGAGGGCAAAGGATAATAAGCTGCAGAGTGATGGTACATGAACAACTACCTGTCAATATAAGTACACTGATAAAGGACAGCAGGTACTTACAAGAACAATGCAGAGCTAAAAAATTTCATTAGCATTGGATATACTCTACACTAATGTAACCATTCATACAGATCCGATAATTTGGAGCAAACAACTGATAAGCAAGCTATCATGCATACTACTGTCACATAATGAACCAGGTATGTATGCAAGTACAGTGATACAGGACAATAGGTCTGAACAAGAGCAAAGCAGCGAGCAGCATATTTGCGATATCCTGTCGTTCTTATCAAACCGGAATTCTTCTTCGAGAAGATTTACTGCAAAAAAGATCTGTAAGGCACATGCGGAAAAGTAGAAGTTCAAATTGTCATGTGATATCAAAGACAGTATCTGATCCTGGGAACGAGAACAGTGCATAACAAGGTTTTTCCACTAAATGTCTTGTAAATTTAGCACAGGAGACTTCACCAGAAATTTGTTTATAGACTTGCCATCAAAATGTGTTTTCCTCAGGTAACACCGATACTGCTGCAATGCTTCCTTGAAAAGCTCAAGCAAGATTTGCTCATCATGACTATCCAAATTGACCCTCGCCTACTTACAACAATGTAATGTAAATAATTGATGTGTTCAATCAGCAGATAACAAGAAAATAATCACCATGAATAATAGCACTTACATGTAAGTGGGATAGGAAGATGTGAAAATGGTGTTTGTCTTCACTATAATCTTCCCATGATGGGAATATATGCACGTAGTCTCTAACAGCATTGAAAGCATGGTCTTTTAAACTGGGAATAAAAGGAATGGGGTTCCAATCTGCAGGAATTGGCCATCTCTGCTGTTGGGATAGGTCTTCGGCCGGTGGACTTGCTGTACTTTTTGCCTGAGTGGGATGTTTCTGTGGTCTGGCTGGTGCTATGGCAACTGAAATAGGCATACCTTTTGCTGGAGTGCAGGTCCTGTCTGGTGGAGCTAGTGGTGTGGCCAGTGAAGTATGGGTATAGTCTGCTGGAGTCGGTCCTACGTTTTGTGTCACTGGTTGTGCAACCAATGTAAGTGGGGTGCTGTCTAATTTCTCCTGCACTACCACGTTTTTCAAGGACTTTGCTAGTGCTCCTTTATGTTCGGCAATCACCCTCTTCCTTTTTGATGTATGATGCACAAGAACAGTGTTTGAGCGGAAAAATATGGTATGATGACAGATGTAATATGTATTGATAATGGATGGGCATGGCATCTCAACATATATGATGAGTAAACTAAGCAGATGGCAGTGCAACAAAGTAGAAGAAATGCAAGACAACATGTGCAAGACACGTGCAATCAATAAAACCTTGCCAAATTTGAACAGGCAACTTGATGGGTGAACAGGACAAGCCATCTGCCTTTGACTCCTCGAGGTTAGAATAGTCATTAGGATCATATTCTGAAGAAGAATCAACAGGTTGGGAGCGTATGAGTTTCATTGCATCGAGAATGGCATTCAATGCCTTGGTGCCAATTTTGTAAGTCATTGCAGGGTTTGCTTCAAGAGTGGACTACTGCTAGTGCGACACAAAGTAGCTACACAGATCATAGTGTAGATATAACGGGAAAACCGTAAGCATCAGAGTAAAATCAGCAAAGTGGAACTTGCTGGAATATATGTGCTTGTATTGCTGGTACGGCTAGAAAGGCTTTGGATACCAGCTCTCTTCAACTAAAGGTGCGATACTGTTAATATCAGTGTAACTCTCAATGGCGACCCAACTCCCTACATTTCCTTGCTATTCTTATAGGATCCAAGTGGACAGGTCACTACAAATCCTATTCCTTTGTTTACAAAATCCTACAAATCAAAGAGGCCCGAAGAGTTCAAAGTGTCCATCACAAACGACCGTATAGACCTCTACACCGCAAATGGCCCTGCTCATCTTAACTACAGGCCCAAACAGATGTATACAGATACATTTTAGAGTGTAGATTCACTCACTTTGCTCCATATGTAGTCCATGGTGGAATCTATACAAAGACTTGTATTTAGGCACTGAGAGAGTACTTATTAAAGAAGAACGGAAGAGGAACATGCTACAGCAGATCAAGCAAATTTTGGATAATAAAATGTTCGTTGCGCAGTGCCCACACATGATGAACCAGAGTGCATTAAGAATGCAACTCCCTGCCGTCTCTCTATATGTGGTGCACGTGCTTTTCGAAAGTAAAGTAGGAACATTAGCTGACCAATTAAACGTTATCTATTTTAGTAATATCAGCATCATATCTGATTCATATTTGAGCAACAAGTTTGGATTATGAGTGGTACGTTGTTTATCTTGATGGATTCAGGAGCAGTGCTAAGCAGGTACGTTAATGGTAGTGCATATAAAGGCATGTGTGCATGCAAGTCGCGTGACTTTTGTCATTTGGGTAAGTCGACCATTTCAGGCGGTTGGATGAAGATCCTACGTCTCCAAACCCTTCTTCTTCCTCGTTTCTTATTCTTTCCATACAGAACACCGCACAGGCCGCCGGCCGGACCACCGGCCCCCACCCCCTGTGTTCCTCTGCCACCACACCCCCACCCCCGCCCCCACCCGCATCGAGTTTTCTTCGTTCAAGGAGGCCCCACCACTGCCGCCCACAACCACCATCCCCACCCGAGCCCCTTCCTTCGCATCAACAAACACTGGCGAGCTCTGAAAAATCGACTGACCCAATTTTGAAATTTACTCTACTATGATTTAACTAATCTGGAATATAAAAGGGGAAAACCATATGCATTGCGAGTATAGTGTTGAGCGTGCCATGGCGGATCTGAAGGTGCAACCGGGACAAAGGCAACTTCGCAACCAATGTTTGCTTTCAACTAGCAAGTAAGTGACGGAAAAGAAATCAGAGTAAAGCAGTGGCGATCTATTTTCTTGCTGCGATAAATGAGTTGAGCAGATACGAAAGAGTACCGCCTCTGGTGCGACATCGTGTATGCATCTGCTGAGAATTTGACGGCGCTGAAGTAGCGATGGCTGTCGGCAGCGTGGAAGAAGATCTAGGACGGTAGATGGTGGCGGCAGGGCGCGATGGACGAGACGATCGTAGGAGCGGCGTCGGCAAGGTGGACGACGACGGGGATGGAGCGGGAGGATGGGATGCAAGGATCCTGGTCCGAAACCGTGGGTGAGAGAGGTCGATCTATTGTAATGGAGGACGGTGTCGGGGTATCAACTCCGGCATGGTGGAGGAGGACGGTGGTGGATGGGATGGCAGACAGAGGAGGCTGGGGTGGAGAAGGTGTTTTGGTGCCCACGGAGTACGAATGGGGAAATGGAGGGAGAGAGGAAGGGGGGAACCATGTCTTCAGGGCGCGCTTGTCTCAAATGCGAGGAAATTTACAAACTTAGGCCCCGTTTCAAATTTCCTACATCACAGCAATATTATTCGGTTGGGGATAGAACGGTAATCTCACATACACCGAATATTTGCCGACGAGAGTTTGTTTTTGGCACCCACCGTGTATGAATCGGGGAGGGAGTCGATTTCGGCCGAGGAGATACTGTACTTTGGCGCCCACTGTGTATGAATCTGGGTGAGAGGCGGTTATGTCACGTTTGAGTGAAATTACAAACCTGCCCCTCTGGAAACCTATAGAAATTGAGCCGATAGGCTTTGCGTGGCAGGGATAGGCAGTAATTTCCATCTCACAGATTTTGGTTTCGGGCGGTTACTTCGACTTTGCCCGCTTCGTTCAAACTTTGCGTAGTGCACGTTTACCGTGCCAACTCAATTCGAATCCCATTTGTATTCTATTTTTGTTCGGGCAGGATCCATTTTTTATTGGAATAAAATTCTATATACATCATTTTTTATATATACTTTCAAAAGCACAACAAAGAATTATACTCCACTATATGTATAATATGATTTACAAATACAATGATCTCAAAATCATAAGGTTGAATTGAAAAAAATTAAACCAAATTATCTTATACTAAAATGTATGGATCAGTAATATCTACATATTAAATAATGTAGATGCGCGTGAATTCATATGAGTATGCATGTTTGATAGATCAATATTGGTTTCGGGCGGTTACTGTGACATTCTGCGCTTCGTTCAAATTTTGCAGATTGCACGTTTACCGTGCCAACTCAATTTGAATCTCGTTTGTATTCTATTTTTGTTCGGGCAGGATCCATTTTCAATTGGAATAAAATTCTATATACATCAGTTTTTATACATACTTTGAAAAACACAACAAAGAATTCTCCTCAAAATCATAAGGATGAATTCAAAAAATTTAAACCAAATTATGTTCTACTAAAACGTATGGATCAGTAATATCTGCATATTAAATAACATAGATGCGCGTGAATTCATATGAGTATGCATGTTTGATAGATCATTTTTTATTTCGGGCGGTTACTTCGACTTCCCCGCGTCGTTCAATTTTTGCAGACTGCACATTTACCGTGCCAATTCAATTTGAATCCCGTTTATATTCTTTTTTTGTTCGGGCAGGATCCATTTTCGATTGGAATAAAAATCTATATACGTCATTTTTTATACATACTTTCATAAGCACAACACCCTTTATACCTAAATATGGTTTACAAATGGCATGATCTCAGATTCATAAGGTTGTATCCATCTTAATTTGGATTTTCAAATATTTGAAACCACTTTATGTTGAAATCCATTGTATGCATTCCTCGCTAGTTGTCTCCAATTAATGTGTGTTTCATGCGTGTTTTTTTACTTCTCAAACATGTATAATGTGTTTCAAACACGCAACATATAGTGTAATCCCATTTCGACATTAATTGCATATAAACCATGCATTGTTTCTAATTAAAAAAATCTATGGATCACTAATATTGATAAATTATATAACATTACACGTGTCCCCAAATTCAAATGAATATATATGTTGATATACCAATTTGCGTTATGAAATTATCGATGTCATGATCTCCAATTTAAATATTTGAATCCCCTGTAATCCAGATATTCGTCTCATATAGCTATCACTCATGCTTATATAGGAGTATCTCTCTAGACCTCTACGCGTTCATCGTTTCTCGGGTATCTCTCGTGCTACCTGTATGTCGACAATGATCTTTTATCTTCGTAACACACTAACGGTACTCTCTCCCTCGACCTTCATCACTCTATCTCTCTCTAAGTATATCTCGCTCCCTGCTATGTGTCTTTAACTATGATTCTCGATGTGGAATCTCTTTCTCTCACACAAACACACAAATTTGTCTCCTGGGGTCTCATTTCTCTCTACTATTCCCCTGTGTGCCACTCGCACACCCCCTCTCACACAGAGATGTCTTTTGCTCCTTAGGTATGAGAAGCTATGACTCTTCCTCTTAAATATCTCTTTCTCACACACAAACATCAACTCCGTCTCCCAGGGTCTCATATTTCTCCACCGTTCTCTTGTATGTCGCTCACACACACACTCTCTCTCCCTAGAGATATCTTGTGTTCCCTCATATATCTCTCTAGCTATCACCCTCATTGTGAAATAACTTTCTCTCTCACAGACACAAAACTCCATCTCTCGGGGTCTCATTTCTCTCCGATATTTGTTTGTATGTGACTCACATGCACCCTCTCTATATATCTCTCACACCCACACACATAACTCATCCTTCTGATCCACTCGACTCCTATCTCTAACGCGCACTAGCTAGCATCTTTATCTTTCTATTTATCTGTTGCTCCATCAACCTTCTTTCTCGCCCTCACTCTTGCTTACTATCACACACACTACATATGTTTCTCTCTACATGCAGTCAAGTGCCCTCTTTTTATCTTTCTCTCACACACACATAACTTCACCCTCTGAACCATCAGACGGTCATCTCCAACACTCAAACTCGCGGATGTCCCTCTAGCTAGCATCTCCATCTCTGTATCTATCTGTAGTTTCTCCGTCAACATTTCTTTCTCGCACGCAGTCTTGCTTCCTATCACTCACACTATATATGTATCTCCATACATGCATTTATAGGTTGATCCATTTTGCACAATCATTGTGTCTCAACCCCTCTGCTCGCCATAGATGCATGCTCCAGCCCACGCCACTATCACTTAAAGACAAAAACACATGCTGAATTGTTGGGCCCTCTTCCCTGCACTCTCACATGCATGCATATTGTCATACCGATCCGTATCTCCCATGTTGTTGATCTTATGACTTATGTCTTATTTCTTTTGTCTCGATTATGGGCGCCCACACATACACACATCCCACGTATACATGTTTACCTCTCGCACATGCACGTTTAAGGTCTCTATGTCTCCATACGTAGTTAATTGCCCTCAACCCTAACGCCACATCGAATCATTCTCTTCTTGTGTGCACATAACTTCCGCCTGGATGGGTAAAACACACACTCACACTTAACAATCTCCTTCTAGCTACCCCCCCTCAGTCTTCCCCTATATCCCTGAAACCAATAAGACCATCCCTTCATTTAATTCCTGTCTACATGCATCATCGATATATAGTAGTCTTCCTCGGTGTCTCTCAAACAAACATGTTCTCTCGATGTCTGATAACCCACAAGTATAGGGGATCAATTGTAGCCTCTTTCGATAACTAAGAGTGTCAGAACAAATATTTCCTCAAGTTTTATCGACCACCGATACAACTCTACGCACGCCTAACGTTCGCTTTACCTAAAAACAAGTATGAAACTAGAAGGACTTTGTAGGTGTTTTTGGATAGGTTTGCAAGAATACAAAGAGCACGTAAATATAAACTAGGGGCTGTTTCGGTAAATAAGCAATAAAGTTAGTATAGCGAGTGTGGAAAAGTGGTGGTAGGAGTTGCGAAATTGTCCCTAAGCAATCGACTACTTTACTAGACCGATAGCATGTTTTATGTGGGAGCGGCCACTGCTATCATGTCATCCCTGACTTGGAATTATATGCACTTATGATTGGAACTATTAGCGAGCATCCACAACTACTAATGTTCATTAAGGAAAAACCCAACCATAGCATTAAGATATATTGGTCCCCCTTCAATCATGTATGCATCAATTTCTATGCTAGGTTGAAGCTACTATCACTTTTGCCCTCCAATACATAGTCTTATCAACATACAACGAACCCTATGGTGTGATCCACGCGCGCGCTCATATGATGGGCACCAAAGGACAGCTACATAACAACAACAGAATTAAACCAATCATAGCAATTCACCAATTACCAATAGGACAACGAAAATCTACTCAGACATCATAGGATGGCAACACATCATTGGATAATAATACGAAGCATAAAGCACCATGTTCAACTAGGGGGTCCAGCGGGTTGCGGGAGAGTGGACCTCTGTAGATATATGGGGGAAGGTGATGGAGATGTTGGTGAATATGATGAAGGTGTTGGTGTAGATCGCGATGATGATGATGGCTCCGGCGTCGTTCTCGTGTCAAGGGGAGAGAGGGGGAGAGAGCCCCCTTATTCTTCTTCTTCCTTAACCTTCTCCCTAGATGGGAGAAGGGTTTCCCCTCTGGTCCATGGTCTCCATGGTGTGGGAGGGGCGAGAGCCCCTCCGAGATTAGATCTGTCTCTCTGTCTCACTCTTTTTCTGCGTTCCCAGATTCTGCCCTTTCACTGTTTCTTATATTCCAGAGATCTGTAACTCCGATTGGATTGAAACTTTGAACATGATTTTTTTCCGGATATTAGTTTTCTTGCGGTGAAATAAGGGCAACAACCACCTTACCGGGTGTCCATGAGGGTCAGGGGCGCGCCCACACCCCTGGGGCGAGCCCCCTGCCTCGTGGGCCCCTCGAGCATCGTCTCACGTTGATTCCACTTACCAAAATTCATAAATATTCCATAAATAATATCCGTCAGATTTTATCACGTTTGGACTCTGTTTGATATGGATTTTCTGCGAAACAAAAAACATGCAACAAATAGGAACTGGCACTAGGCACTGGATCAATAAGGTAGGCCCAAAAATAGTATAAAAAGTTGCCAAAAGTATGTAGGAGTTGTAGAATATTGGCATGGAACAATCAAAAATTATGTAGGCTCGTCCTCGAGTAGGTAAATGAAAAGAAGATAATTTTTGTTGTGGAATGGTACCTAGCATAATCTTGATCATGTAATCTAATCATGGCATGAATATTAAGACACGAGTAATTGAAAGCAATAGTCTACCATTGGATATAAAAGAATTTAATACTCGGGCATCCCAACAAAGAATCATGTCTTTCAAAATATCATTGCTAAAGAACGCTATCTTTACAAAATCATATAGTCTTGTATGCTCCCTTTTCTTAACCCAAGGGACCCCTCATGCCCATCCCGGTGTCAGCAAGGCAATTGGTTCATACTTTTTAACGCGCTTCAGCTTTTTCAACCCTCACGCGATACATGAGTGCAAGCCATGGATATAGCAATACAGGTGGAATAGAGTATCATGGTGGAGATTGTGTGGAGAACACAAAAAGGGAGAAAGTCTCACATCAACATGGCTAAGCAACGCGCTATGGAGATGCCCATTAATTGATGTCAATGCGAGGAGTAGGGATTGCCATGAAACGGATGCACTGGAGCTATAAGTGTATGAAAGCTCTAACTAAAACTAAGTGGGTGTGCATCCAACTTGCTTGCTCTTGAAGACCTCAGGTATTTGAGGAAGCCCATCATCAGAATATACAAGCCAAGTTCTATAATGAAAATTCCCACTAGTATATGAAAGTGAAAGCATAGGAGACTCTCTCTATGAAGAACATGGTGCTACTTTGAAGCACAAGTGTGGTAAAAGGATAGTAGCATTGCCCCTTCTCTCTTTTTCTCTCATTTTTTCTCTTTTTTTTATTTTTCTGGTGGGCTTCTTTGGCCTCTTTTTTTATTTGGGCTTATTTGGCCTCTTTTATTTTTCATAAAGTCAGGAGACTCATCCCAACTTGTGAGGGAATCATAGCTTCCATCATCCTTTCCTCACATGGGACAATGCTCTAATAATGATGATCATCACGCTTATATTTACTTACAACTCAATATTACAACTCGACACTAGAACAAAATATGACTCTATATGAATGCCTCTGGCAGTGTACCAGGATGTGCAATGATCTAGCATAGCAAAGATATCAAAAAACAGACAAGCCATGTAAACATCATGCTAGCTATCTTACGATCATGCAAAGCAATATGACAATGAATGCTCAAGTCATGTATATGATGAGGATGGAAGTTGCATGGCAATATATCTCGGAATGGCTATGGAAATGCCATGATAGGTAGGTATGGTGGCTGTTTTGAGGAAGATATAAGGATGCTTATGTGTGATAGAGTGTATCATATCACGGGGTTTGGATGCACCGGCAAAGTTTGCAACAACTCTCGAGGTGAGGAAGGGCAATGCACGGTACCGTAGAGGCTAGCAATGATGGAAGGGTAAGAGTGTGTATAATCCATGGACTAACATTAGTCATAAAGAACTCATATAATTGTTGCAAAAGTTTATTGGCCCTCGAAGCAAAGTACTACAATGCATGCTCCTAGGGGGCAGGTTGGTAGGAGTTAACCATCACGCGCCCCCGACCCTCACGCAAAGATAAACAATCAAAATACAATGCGCGCCAATTTGGTTACATAGTTAGGAGACCATACGTGCATGCTTCGGGAATCACAAACCTTAACACCAATATTCTTACTAAACACAACCATTTACTAGAACCTCCCACATATTATCATCTCTATATCGCAAAACTATTGCAAGGAATCAAACATATCATATTCAGTGATCTACAAGTTTTTTGTAGGATTTTATGACTAACCATGTGAATGACCAATTCTTGTCATCTTTCTAAATAGATATAAGTGAAGCAAGAGAGTTTAATTATTTCTAAAAAAGATATGCCCATGCTCTAACAAATATAAGTGAATCAAAAGAGCCTTCTACAAATGGCGGTTTTCTATCTGAAGAGAAACAGGCAATCCAAACTTCAAATGATATAAGTGAAGCACATGAAGCATTCTATAAATCCATACTCAAAATATATAAGTGAAGTGCAATGAGCGTTCTATAAATCAACCATTTACTATCTCATACCATCATGGTGCATAACAGAAAAGTGAAAATTAAATGCAAAAGACGCTCCAAGATTTGCACATATCGCATGAACGAAACGAATCTGAAAACATAACGATACTTGTTGAAGAAAGATGGGATGCCTTCCAGGGCATCCCCAAGCTTAGACGCTTGAGTCTACCTAAATATTCACTTGGGGTGCCTTGGGCATCCCCAAGCTTGAGCTCTTGCCACTCCGCCTTTTCCTCATATCGGGACCTCCTCAATCTTGGAACACTTCATCCACACAAAACTCAACGGAAAACTCGGTAAGATCCGTTAGTATAATAAAGCAAATCACTACTCTAAGTACTATTGAAAACCAATTCATATTTTGTTTTTGCAATGTAGCTACTGTAATATAACTTTTGCATGGCTTAATCCACTGATAGAAATTGATAGTTTCATCAAAACAAGCAAACTATGCATCAAAAATAGAATATATCTTAAACAGGACAATCTGTAGTAATCCGAACATTCACCATATTTCTAGTACCCCAAAAATTCTGAAAAAAATAGGAAAAATAAAGAATTTTTATAAAAAGACAGTGCAGAAAGTTTCAGAACCGTTTGACATTGCAGTAAACAAATGTAAAATCGGGCATTACAGCCAAAGTTTCTCTCCTGCACTGCACAATCCAACAAGCATTGTAAACATCCTAAAGGCAAACCGTGGCACATTATTTTTATAATATAGTGGAATTTTACAAGGGGATAATTATTTTTGTTGAAAATTTTCTGTAATCAAGATTCACAAAGTTTCCATGAGCATGAACAAAGTTCAAGGCTAGCTCCCACTCTAACAATGCTCCTCTTTCTCACTTTTGCTTTTCTTTTTGAAAATGTTTTGGGTTCCCCTCTTTATTTTTTTGTTTTTAAAATTTATAAAAGCACTCAACAGAAATAAATGACTCTCTAAAACTTCCGGTTGTCTCCCTGGCAGCGCTTTCTTTAAAGCCATTAAGCTAGGCATATAGTGCTCAAGTAATGGATCCACCCGGATTCCAAGGTATATCAAAGCCAATTTTAATTAAAAATGATTTGTGATTTAGTAGTGAGAAAAAAGTAACCTATATCATGCAACAACTAGGTATAACTCTCTTCCTATGCATTGGCATGTCATAAAAGAACAATTCATGCACACAAAGTAATGGCCAATGCATAGTATAAACAGTTTCTTGCAATCTCATCATGTGGGAAACATAGAGAGATGGAGATATAGTTCCTCTCTCATAATAATTGCAAGTAGGAGCAGCAAGCACATGCATATTATATCTATCAAAATCATCATGTGTAGTAGTAAGACGCAACCCATCAATATAATCCTTAATAAGGGCAAACTTGTCCGATATAGTGTAGTCGGGAGAATTCAAAAAGATAATAGGACTATTACGTGTGGGTGCAATACCAACAATTTCATGTTTAACATAAGGAACTATAGCAAGTTCATCTCCATAAGCATCATTCATATTGGCATCATGGCCACAAGCATAGTAAGCATCATCAAAAAGGGGTATTTCAAGAGAATCAACGGCATCATAACAATCATCATAGCAATCATCCTTCGGTAAGCACGAAGGGAAATTAAACAATGTATGAGTTGAAGAGTTACTCTCATTAGAAGGTGGGCATGGGTTGCTAATCCATTCTTCCTGCTTTTGTTCTTCGCTCTCCTCATCAACTTTTTCGTCCAATGAGCTCATAATGTCATTAATTTCTTCTTGCATAGATTCCTGTAAAATATTAGTCTCTTCTTGGACAGCGGAGACTTACTCAATAAATTCATCAATATTATAATTGTATTTGTAATTCTCATAGCAATATTTATGGATAGCTAAATTTTCAGGTCTGTAAGCAGCATCATAAAGATTTTCACACACTTTAAGCAAAGATTCAATTTCATAAGCACCCATAAAAGCAACAAATTCTTCTATGGTTCCACATCATAGTAATCATATATACCATTAGCATAAGAAGCTAAGGTTTTATTATCATTAAATTCGCATGAAAAGGGAAGGTGTGGAGCCTTCATCCTAGAGCAACAAGTATAATCATATCTCAAGCACAGTTCCCGAGCATACCAATGCAACATATTAATTTGATACCATAATAGTTTCCCTTTTTGAGTCAAGCAATAATGCCTAAAGTATTAACGTTGATCCAACATTACTCCCATTATAGAGTTGAATGGGGTCATAATATCTTTCACATAATGAGCATCGAGGGTTTTAGGAGGTTCCCTATCTCCATGAGTAGCAAGTACACCTAATTTTTTTGGTATTTCGTGTTCCATATCCATAACTAAAGATAGAGAAGAACTTAGAACAGCAAATAAAAATTACTTAGTGATAAAGCAAACAAGCACACACGAGAATATTCACCCCACGCTATGACTCCACGGCAATGGCGCCAGAAAAAGGTCTTGATAACCCACAAGTATAGGGGATCAATTATAGCCTCTTTCGATAAGTAAGAGTGTCGAACCCAACGAGGAGCTAAAGGTAGAATAAGTATTCCCTCAAGTTCTATCGACCATCGATACAACTCTACGCCCGCTTAACGTTCGCTCTACCTAAAAAAAGTATGAAATTAGAAGTACTTTGTAGGTGTTGTTGGATAGGTTTGCAGGAATATAAAGAGCACGTAAATATAAACTAGGGGATGTTTAGGTAAAGAAGCAATAAAGTTAGTATAGCGAGTGTGGAAAAGTTGTGGTAGGAGTTGCGAAATTGTCCCTAAGCAATTGACTACTTTACTAGACCGATAGAAAGTTTTATGTGGGAGAGGCCACTGCTAGCATGTCATCCCTGACTTCGAATTCTATGCACTTATGATTGGAACTATTAGCAAGCATCCAACTACTAACGTTCATTAAGGAAAAACCCAACCATAGCATTAAGATATATTGGTCCCCTTTCAATCCCGTATGCATCCGTTTCTATGCTAGGTTGAAGCTTCTGTCACTCTTGCCCTCCAATACATAGTCCTATCAACATACAACTAATTAACCCTATGGTGTGATCCACGCGCGCGTTCATATGATGGGCACCAAAGGACAGCAACATAACCACAAGCAAATTAAACCAATCATAGCAATTAACCAATTACCATTAGGACAACGATAGGACCCCTTGGAGGGCTGGATGAACAGGATGACCCCGTGGAGGGCTGGATGAACAGTAGATGGTGGAGGGGTGGATGAACAGTGGCCCGTGCAGGGGTGGTTGAATAGGAGCCCGTGGAGAGGGGTGGTTGAACAGTAGCTAGTGGAGTAGCGCGCAATGGAGGCTGGATGAACAGGAGCCCGTGGAGGCTGGAGGAGGTCGATGGTGGATGACAAGTAGCCCGTGAGGCAGGAGGAGGTTAACGGTGGAGATGAACAGTATCCCGTGGAGTCCCGTTTTGCGGTACGCCACCCCCCTCCCGATGAACAGGACCCCCGTTTCGACCGTAGCGCTCCAACACAAGTCTGTTTCGTCCGTTTTGCGGTATGCCACACCCCTCCCGATCAACAGGACCCTGTTTCGACCGTAGGAGGTCCGTTTCCTCTGTTTTGCGGTATGCCAGACCCCTCCCGATGAACAGGATCCTGTTTCGAACGTGGCCGGTCAAACACAAGGCCGTTTCCTCCGTTCTGCGATACGCCAGGCCTCGTTTCCATCGCATGTTCCGTCCAAGCCCTCCCGATGAACACGATGAGGCATTTCGTTCTGACCCAGCCGGTTGGCTCCCCACGAACACGACGACGAAGTCGTTTCTCCGTTTCGACCCAGCCATGTACACGATCCCTGGCCGTACGTATGCGCGAGTAGGCGTTCGAGACCCCGCCCGTATGTACGTACGTGGCTGTATTTTCTTTCTTGCACCCTGGTCGTTGTACGTACGTGTACATGCTACGTGCGCGCCTCTACCACAACACGTGCGTGCCTCTACTACGACACGTGCGTGCCTCTACATCAACCAGTATTTACGTACACGTTCGTGACCAGAATGACAATGCTACGTACGCTTCGACCAGGTGGGTCCCGACTGTCAGGCACTTCCTTGCGTGCGAAGATGTAGCTGGTGAGTCCCAGCAGTCAGGGAGGCGAATCATTTTTTTGCCCGGACGCACTTCCTTGCATGCGAAGGTGTAGCTGGTGGGTCCCAGCAGTCAGGGGGAAACGTTTTTTTCGCAAAATACGGTGGCCCGTCCAGTGGGTCCCTGCTGTCAGGTAGATGAATAATTATTTTGCGCGTAATAAGGAGGCACTTCCTTGCGGCCGCCATGGACCCAGCTGTCAGCCTCTCCATGTACAGTACCCTTCCGATGGAAGTTGGTCGTTGACCACATTGACCACGTCGTGCCAAGAGCACCACGACGGTGGACGACGGCGATGCCTAGGAAGGCGACGACGCGGAGCCGGGGAAGACATAGAAGTGGATGCCCACGCGAAGAGGAGTACGAGGGTTCACTGGTACGGATGCGGTGTGAGGGTACCGTCGCCGCAGAACAACAGGGGGTCTGGGTGAGTAGAGGGATGGCCTGGCCAGCGGTGGGAGAAGTAGGGGCAGTGAGGCCTCCGCGGCATCACAGCCGGCCACGGGAGGCAGGAGCATGCGACACTGCCGGCGCTTCTGGAGCACGAAGACCAGATGTTGAAGAAGCACTACGTCCGTTGGATGGACATCGTAAGGTCATTGGAGCTAGAATCATTCATATTGGCTAAGTTGATAAAGCCCTCCGTCCCCGCCAACTTAGTAGGCCCACAAGTCACCTCCCACGAAGGTGAGTCCCAGCTAGTAGGGGGAGTATTCATTTTTTTGTGCGTAATAAGGAGGCACTTCCGGTGGGTCCAAGATGACAGCGGGGGAACATTTTGTTCGTGAAATACAGAGGCCCTTCTAGTGGGTCCCAGCTATGAGGTGGAGGAATCATTATTTTGCAAGTAATAAGGAGGCATTTCCCTGTATGAGCCCCTACTGTCAGCCTCTTCCGATGGCTGTTATTTGTTGACCATGTTGACCTCGCTGCGCTGAGAGCACAAATGCGGTGGACGAGGGTGAGGCCCAGGAAGAGAACCACCCGGAGCCGGCGAAGCCACCGCAGCGGATGCCCACGCTGAGGGGAGTACGAGCGCTGACTGGTCGGCTGCGGGGTGAGGCTGACGTCGCCGGAAAATAACAACATGTGTGGGTGGTCAGAGGGATGGCCCGGCGGCAGCACAGCCAGCCACGGGAGGAGGGAGCAGGCAGTCCTCCGGCGCTGGTTTGGGCGGCTGGAGCAGGAAGATCAGAGATTGAAGAAGCACGGCGGCCGTTGGATGGACATCCAACAATCACTGTTGTGTGTTGACTAAGTTGACAAAGCCTTGCGTACACGTCAAAAAAAATTTTAGGACAACGTGATCGTCAACCTAGTAGGCCCAGAAGTCAACCTCCAAATCCGTGGAAAACATCATACAACCCATTACCCATTATTTTCAATAATTTACAGCCCGTTTGCTAATTCTTATGGATATTTGAAGCCCATATTCTTTTTATTAGCATTATAGACCATATATATTCTGGGCACTGCTAAAAATTTCAACAAAATTTTGCATATTTCAGTGGGGTTCGAACTCTTTTAATCACGAAATTTCGAGTCGCGTTAAAAATAATTTTCAAAAAAATTATATCAAAATAAAATTCAAAAAACAATTCTCCACAAAAAAAATGAATGAAATTTAGAATCTTAACTAGCATGATGCTCGTTCGTTGCACGGAACATGAAGATGCATTATTTTGTGGGAGAAAAGATGATATTTTAATGTAATTGCCAGTTGGCTTTGGTTTTTGTTATACTAGGGAGTACAGAAATCCTCAAAAATGATATTCTAATGCAATTGCCGGTTGGCTTTGGTTTAAAAATTTACAGCCCATTTCTTACAACTTATAGCCCATTTTCTGGTGAAGCCCATTTCTTACTACATACATCCCTCCTCGTCTCGAAAGATTTGTAGCCCAGCAGGGCTGAGAAAAGCTAGTAGGCCTCGGTTTTGGTATTCTCCAAAAAAAGAACTGGGCTAGCCAATTTCAGAAAGAAAAACTATATGAACTGGGCTCGTCATGTGCTTAATAAAAGCGTAAGCATCCGCTAGACGGGCCACAGCTCCCGCACAGCGCGCAGTTGAGCTCCGTCTCTGAAACTAAAAAATAACTGGGTGAGCTGCTGGGTCCCTGGTGTTATCCCTGGTGTTACTGACAATGGCGTGGGACCTTGTTGTCAAACAATTAGGAGGAAGTATTTTGTTGGCTTGTAATACCGAGGCACCTGCTTGCGAAATGCAATGACCCTGGTGAGTCCCTACTGTCAGCCTCTCCACGTACAGTCATCTCCTGATTCCTCTTGGTTGTTGACCATGTTGACAACGCCAAATGGCGGCGGGCACAACGAGCGAACCAAGGCGGAGAACGACGGCGAGGCCTCGGACGGGAACGAACAGCAGCCGTGGAAGATGTGGGAGTGCAGTGGCAGGTGGAGGGGAGTACAAGGGCAACAACATGCAACTCAAGCATACAAATGGTACAAAAAGCCCAAGGATTAATTGTTCATCAAATTTTTAGACAAAACCCAGATTGAACATGACAGTAACATCTAACCCAACCACTGTTTTTTGTAGTCACAAACAAATGGATAGGTCTGATCCATAAAATCAACATCTTGTGCCAAAAAAATTATTCCAGGATGAATACAACTTGTTGTAAATAGAAGCCGAGCACGTTTAGAAGCCCATTTGTCCACCTGGAACTTATTTTTTTGCTATTCAACATGTTCGTCCGCGAGAAATCTCTTGCGGTAAAAATTAAGCCTCATGGACAATAGTAACCTCACATTCAACAGGAAGAATTTGACAAAGCTTTTGTTTGCCTGGTTGGATGCATATCATTCCATCGTTATTGTCCTTAAACATTTGTCATGAGAACTGAGAAAATCCTTGTGCTTATTATGCCACCGATTGGTTTTATGTTTTTCTCCATGTGGTTCTGCCTAAGTAGACATGAAGATTGAAAACAGTTAAGGTCTGAAAAAAGTGTATGTCGAAAGAACGACAGCTGAACAGTAAATTCTAGTACAATATATAAATGCTTTCAATGTGCATGAAATCATCATCTCTATGTATAAATTCTCCAGAGATCGAAAGCATCGCAGTAAGCCAATAATTATGTCCAGATCAAAACTATACATTCTGATATATATAATCTTGAGAGAATCCAGCAGCATTGATAGGCTATCAATGGACGAACTCTTCATTGAGCATATAACATAATATTAGTACCCAAAGTGTACTCCAAGATGATATAAAACTTATGCGCAAAATGAAAAAAGCAGCATATGATTACAAATTTGTAGATGATAATGTACGGTACCTAAAAAATGAGGAGCCAAACACCAACTCCTTGTGATTATTAAACGGTTCACGAATTACACCGAAGGTCTCCAGTTTGGGCGCAGAGACGACATTTATTTGTGAAGGTGTATAACAATAATGAAAGAGCAACCCTTCATGCGAAGGGGCATCTTCGATGATGAGCTGCTGTCCTTTAAAACAAATTCCAATGCTTTTAAGGTGAGGCGACTTTATTTGGAGACAACTGATACCGATTTCTATTCCCAAAACAATCAGCAAGCGCTCCAGTGCAGTGAGGCCTCCGACAGATAAACCACCACAAGCAAAAGTTTTTTAGCAGTGGGAGTTGAAGCATTTGTACCAGATCGTCTGGTAGATGGCACCGGGTGAAGGTGGCGGTGTGGAGAGAGGAGGAAAACCGCGAGATGGACAATGGTAGTGTGGGCACGAAATCTTGGTATGTTCGTGGTATGAAACTTTTGTGGTAATGGTACAATTCAAACTCCTGGAGTTTTCTGAATTCAGGGGATGTCAGCCAAGCATTCACCTTGTCGGGTATGGACAGCAGGTAGCGTGTCGGGATGCAGAGGCATTGAGCAGGGCCCTACTGGTGAGAAGAGACAATGGCTATGAGGAGATCAAATTCAGGAAGGACAGATATCTGACGACAGTCGAGATTGAGGGGCGTGGTGCACCATAGAGGGTGCCACCAAGTTGAGACGACTTGTGTGCGGCAGCAATCCTTGGTGGGGAGAAGCGAGATGGTCTCCTCAAGGATGACGTCCGGGAGATCGCTGATGCGGTCCACCAGAGATTCTACCGGTTCCTCAGAAACGGGTTGGGAGGCTCGCCGCTTCTCCCTGCGCTACCGGGTGCGAGATCTACAACCAGCGTCGCCGCTGGGGGGAGCCTCAACTTCTTGGCGCTGGGGCCAGCCGACTCCATTTTCCTTGTGGGCGTCACGCCGAGCTCACGGGTTTGAGTAGAGTAGCCAGAGTCGATCCTAGTGGCAGTGCGAGTGGGGAAGAAGGAGGGCTGGGGTGGCAGTGCGAGTGGGGAAGAAGGAGGGCTGGGGATTTTTGTAGGAGTGGAAGAGGAGGAGCAGGCGTTTTTTGTACGAGTGAGGAAGATTGGCGAGCGGCGGGAATTAGGGGGGGGGGAGACGGAAGCGGGAGAGCGAGTTGTTCGTGTTTATAAGGCCCGCTGCACTAACTACTCGCTTTTTCCCAAGAACTGCTCTCTTCTTTTGCGTTGCTGCATTGGAGCTAGCGCATGGACTTGGCTGACTAACCATGCATGCAGGATGCATGTGCCCACCGGCACTGCATGCGCCTTGTTTGTTACTAGGCCTATTTAATAGGGTGGTTATGGAGTAAATTAAGGAGATTTATTTTCTGTGTGTGCATCCACCAAATTAGAGGATGCGGTACTGGATGCAGACACTCACTTTAAACTAAGCTTCAGAAGATACGGTATGCATACTAACATTCAGAAGAACAAAAGTTCAGCATGTCTATGCATCTCAATGATTCACCATACTATTTCCAATACAAAGCTGTGAGAAGGTGTGGAAATAAAGAAAATCAGTTGCACTGCTTGTTTGCTCCTCCACACATGACAGGATTGTTTCGCACTGCATTCAGCAAGTCAACGTACGAATAAGGTAATTTCATTTTGCGGTGGTCATTGTACATAGTTACGAATGTAGGAATACCTGGAACACCATGGGTTTAGCTGACAGCAGGTAGATGCAGCCATATAAATTTTGTGTGGTGCTACCAAAATTGAGGTTTGTATCCCTTCCCGTTATGAGAATTCTTCTTGAAGTTCGTAGAATGTGACGGCTTGTTCTTTGCATCAAACTTACCTTTCCCCTGAGATTTGTTCTTTTTGTTTTGGGGCTGGTTGGGCAGGAAGTTCTTCTCGTGTACCATGTGTGCACTAGAAGCTCCCTTAGCAACCCGAGCACGTGTGTCTTTTGCTCTCGCCTTCTCCTCAAAATCAATAGTGCTAATTAGATCCAAAACAGAAAACTCATGTCTCTAGTTTTTCAGAGAAGTAGCAAAATCGTTCCACGAAGGTGGAAGCTTGGCAATGATGGTCCTAGCAACAAATTTGTCCGGCAACACGCACTTAAAGTACTCAAGTTCCTTAGAGAGTCAATGTATCTCATGAGTCTGCTGAACAACAGAGCGCTCATCAGTCGTCTTGTAGTCACAGAATTGCTCCATGACATACAACTCGTTGCTAGCACCCGAGGGCCCAAATGTGGTATCGAGCGCAGCCCACATGTCTTTGCCGCTGTCAAACGACATATATGAATCCACAATGGAATCGTCAAGAACACTCTGCAGGGCGGCTTTGAAGAGGGTATCCATGTTCTGAAAAGCTTCCTCCTGTGTAGGATTAAGATCGCCCTTAGGCTTACCCTTAGTGGTGTCATAGAAGTACATGATCTGAAACCAATATACTACTCTTGTGCGCCACCTTTTATATTGCACCCCCTTAAAGTAGTAGGTGGCTTCAAAAGCACGGCAAAACCACTCGGAGTAAATTGCCTATAATCAGGTTTTTGGATTGGATTGTTGAATATATGAGCAATTTACTATGAGATTTAATCCGAATCAGTAGTAAATAGATCATGACAACAATTGCAAACATCAAAGTAATGATGCGGACTAAACCAGGAGGACAGAATCACATACTGTACAGCGGGAGCAGAACCGATGTGGTTGATGTTGTCACTCATGTCGTTGATGAAGAGGTTACCGAGGTCGGGGAAGAAGGTTGTCATTGAGGAAGTCGTCGCTGGCCGCAGTCTCAGGAGTGTGCTCCCCAAAAACTTGATCGCCCCTCTCCTGTACAGGATCACGAAAGGCGGAGTTCGGAGGACTGCTATCCCTTCTCGCTGTGCACGCCGGAAGGAGGGCTGGAGAAGGATTGCGTGGCAGCGCTAAGATCTGGAACGGTGCGAAACCATAATATACAGTGGTGGCTAGGGTAGAGCATGCCAGGTCGGTCGTGTGAGTATAATAGTAGGCCTTTGGCCCCCAAACCCCACGTCCAAGTCAATAATAGCCCCACCAAGGTTTGTCTCAAAACACAGAGTAACTAAGGTGTTCGTTAGTCCCTTTAATATAAATACTATATCATTAATAATGGCCCCACCTTTTGTCTCACAAAGTATGTTGGAGTACAACCGGCTACACGTTTACAATCCGCTTCTCTTCTCTCTCCTCTTCTCTCTCCTTCAACTAATCACAAATACTATATTTAAATACTTATAGCCTGCTTATGTCATCTAATTGTAGTACTTTCTCTAAAGTTACTCTCCATTGTGTAGTCTAAAATGCCGGGCATGCAGCGGGCGGTGCCCTCGGTCGGTGCGCCGCTTCAACAGCGGAAGTAGTGAGAGGTCGCGTCGCCCTGACTTGCCCTAAATGTGGAGCGGTGGGCTCAGCTGGCGCCGGGCGAGAAGCGCGCGCGGGAGGGGGGAGGGGTTTTTGTTGGGCCAAGAAGGTGAGAAGCCAACTTGGGATCGGTCCGGACGGGGAAATATCATGTGCTCCCATACTCTGCATATGACAATGGTCTATGTTACTACTCCCTCCTTTCTGGTTTATAGAGATGTCTAGAGTAACATAGTAATACGTTACAGTATAAGTTACTCCCCACTATGACCAGCCTTGGCCTCTCCCAGTGCTCCACCATGTATAGCTGCTAAGCCTGCCATGTAGGCATAAAATATGATGTGGCACCAATAAACTAAGAACCTATGCATTGAAAACTTGAGTTACTAAGATATTTAATGCACTTAGCACCTCATCTAAGCAGATCTAAGCACTTACTAGCACCCCCTTGACTGTGGACCTTGACGGTGTACGTCACCTTGTGTCTCATAAGTTTCCTCGTCATCATCTGAGTCTTAGAGGCGACTGGGGACGCACCATGTCGTGGGCACTCTGTACGTGCTCGTGTGCATGCAGCGTGCGTGTTTTTCCATCTGTGCTAGCTCTAAGGCCGAGGCTGCGGTCGTCTTCGTCTCCAACTAGTTGTTGAGCAACGACGGCAAAGAGGTGCTGCAAGAGATGTGTAGGCGCCCTTGCGTGCGAGCTTCGTCGTAGCACGACGAACCAGACGTCGCCGCAGATGGCGCATGCCTCCATGCAGACGAGTGTGTGCGCATGCATGTGTTATTCACTTGCATTCTGTGGCCAAGTGCGTGTGCATGGACGTGTTGTGTACATGCGTTGTGTGCTCTATGATGTGCGCGTATGTTAGTGCATTGGCTTGTGTACATGCGTGGCTGCATGCGTCATGTACATGCGTGGCTTGTTGCGTGGTTATCAATATAAACTACTCCCTCTATTCCCAAATATAAGTATTTCTAGCCATTTCAAATAGACTACAACATATGGATGTATGTAGACATATTTTAGAGTGTAGATTCACTCATTTTGTTTCGTATGTAGTCCCTTATTGAAATCTCTAAAAAGACTTATATATGGGAACGGAGGGAGTATAAAACATCTTCAACTTAGAATCCTGATGTACCGATTCTAGTGGTTAGCGAAGAGTTCATGTTCTTTTATTTGTTTATAGGTGGGCAGGCGGCAAAAAACATGGAAAAACGCGCAAGGTTCCTTGCAGACGCTCCACTGCGAGGTTCCTTGCTCCTTGTTGGTCATCGGGAATCTATGCTCTTCAACCATTTTCTTTTATGTGAGCTTTGTTCATCCTTTTCCCAACACGCGAGACATCTAGCATCAAGTGCATGTGTCATGCAAGAAAATGGAGATAATCAGATAAGCAGTGCGTAAGTGAGGGGGTGTTTGGTTCCAAGGACTATTTGTGTTGGGACTAAAAAAAGTCCCTAGCAAACCAAACAGGGGGGACTTTTTTGGGACTTTTCGCTAAAAGTCCTTAGAAGAACCTCCTTGAGAGTCTTTTTCAAAAAGTCCTAGGGACTAGAAAAAGTCATAGGGACTAGAAAAAGTCCTAGGACTAGAGAACCAAGCACCACCTGAGTCGTGCACTTCGATGGCACCTACGCAATATTTATTTCTCCTCGATGACACGTGAATAGTGCACGTACTCAACGACGGAGCACGGGATGGTAGCAATGACATGGTCAACCCTTTTTCGAGAGAGTACTAAATAACTTTGATGTGTCCCGTCAACTCGCAGAACAACGAGAAGCTTGATTACGCCTTCTCCCTCGCCGATGCGTGAGTGGTAGCTCGCAGCACGAGGCAAAACTTTTGCTTACAAGCGGTGGACGTGCAACAGTTCATTTGGTGATAGATTGCCAGAAGTACTACTGTAGAACCATCGACTTCCGGAAGAGATGAAGACCCAAGCGTGAGGTCACCTACTAACCTTAGGCTAGGCGTAGTGGGAGTAACATAAGTAGGCGTACATCCTTTTTTTATTCTAGAAATAACCACACGCGAATATCGAGGTGCTGGTTACATAGAACAAATTTCCTTGAGTCCATGCTCAGCCCTCCTCTATCTCTCTTCTCATCCAGCCAGCGGACGCACGGAGCCCATCATCTGTTTGCTCACATGCGGTCCCACATGTCAATGAAAACGCAAGAGGACCCACTGAACCTGCACATCTTTCACCTCGACGTGCTGGTGATGAAAAACAAATCCAATAAAGATCTTCGGTGGCCGCTTTTGGAGTTACTCAAGAGTAGTAAGATTCTATTTACAGTTTAACCCAAGATGCACATCACGTGGCTTCAACTACCACTCTATTTTCTTGCATGAAACGACCTGGATGCTGGATGTCCCACGTGTCGGCAAAAGGAGGAAGAACCCGACCAAATCTTCAGCTGTATTCTCGGATTAGACTAGTTGTGCTAACTTAGATTTTTTATTGTGTACTCCCTCCATTCCAAAATACTTGACTTCCATTTGTCCAAAAATGGAAGTACCTATACACTAAATCATGTCTATATACATCTATATTTTGACAAATAGAAGGCATGTATTGTGGAACGGAGGGAGTAGAATGGATGCAAGTTTTGGTATTGGGAAGAAGAGTACATCGATATATTGATAGAGCGCAATTTAGTAGATATTCTAGCACTTTTAGCTGGCATAGAGGCTAGAGATGAGACTAGTGCACTTGTTGATACACCTACTGGAATAGAGGTTAGACATGAGACTAGATGCGAGGAAGCAACGTCTACTTCTTTACACTCGAAGAAGAATGAAGCACGCACGATCGACAGTAACATTCAGATTCCACAGTAAATTTCGGTTTCGATAGTTAAGTTCAGAGTCAAAAGTTTTTACCTCATCTGTTGTAGTCAGGTGGTTTTTGGTGATGTAAATTTTACATCTATTTTACATCATCTATTGGAGATGCTATTAGAATCCCACTTGATATTGACGATGTCTGTCTTGTGCTGCTCCAGCCTTGACATCTTACGGCTCACCGGAGCTGCTCTAACGACAGAACGATCCATCACAACAGAATAGTGCCTTGGACGCTGTCTACAGATTCCTCAGATCTTCCTCCACACCTCCGACAGCCACCTTTGCCTCAAATGCTTCAGTGACCAACCCAATGATGCTGAGGTCTACAAGGCTATGGCAAAGAGGTTGTACACTCGTTGCATCACTTACTATACAGTCATGTGGATCCATTAGGGCTATTTTGGTTCAACGGAAAAACATAGCAATAGGGAATTTTCCAATGGCACTCTACTATTCAATTATTCATGCATTTTGTTGAAAGGAATGAAGCAAAACATCCACCTGGACCTACTTTTCAAAATCCCATGCATGAAAAGAAGACCAAGTGCATTAGTGGCAGAATAACATTCTAATTGTACACACTTTCATATGGTTTCAATTTATTTTGGCCATGTTTGTCTACATTCCTCTGCTCTTCCAATTCCTATAAACCAAACACCCAAGTTGATAGAAATCCTGTGTTTACAAATGCTCTATTTACCATGTGCATTGCTATCCTATTCCGGTGTTTTTCCTATCCCTGCGTTTTTAGAATCATGCAAGCCAAATGAGCCCTTACAGAATTACTTCAGTTACAGGTAGGTGTCGAAGGGAACTTTGTGTGGTTTGTCCTACTCCTGCCGCGACGTCGTCCACCTCACTTGAGCTGCTCCATCGACAGAAGCATCCACCAAACCAGACATCACGAATCCTGACCGTCTTTCGCCGCCTCAGATCTCCTTCCCTGCCACCGGCACCCACCGCAACGGCATCACCATCATTGACTCAGCCGATGAACCTGAGGAGTACACGGGTCCACAAGAGAGGTCACACTCTTTTGTTGCTGCTTATGTTATGCATTGCTTAAAATTACCTGCTACTTTATCGTCTTGTTTACCTCTTGGACTGCAAGTCAGGTCCAAATTAATGTTCAAACTTGAGTTCTAAATTACTTGTGGGGCACATATCGAGGCAGCAGTGAATAGTATGTCTGTCTAATATCTGGTTCACCTACGGTATGCCTATGTTGTTCATCTTGGGTGGGAAACAAATAGTAAAGCAATCATCATCTGTCTTTTTTTTAAATTAAAGCAGTCATCAGCCTGCTATCATCATTTTTGGATCCATCCACTGGTTGTTACCATCACTCTAAATTTCTGCATGCTCTCCTTACATAATCTCACCATATTTTTCGTATGCATGTAAGATATTGTTCACAGTCATGCTAAACATGTAGAGAAAAAGAGAAGAGTTTTGTGCGGCAATACAATGTCATGCAGACATCGCTCCATGGTGGGTTCAATGGCAAACCCTCCCCACCCCTCTCCAGATTGTAATCCAGAGGAAGATATCTGTTCTGAGGCGGATTCAGACGCCGCTGACCACTCCTATTTACCCCCCAAGTTGTATTCTCTACCTTGCAGTGCCTACTTTTGACATCATATATGCCATCTGCTTAGTTTAGACATGTTGTATAATGCCACCTGCTCAGTTTCTATATCATATATGGGAATTATGCAGTCTCATGTCTTTTAGCCAGCCATAATATATGTGAAATGTGCAATGCCATCCTGTTTAACCAGGCATCCTATATTTGAATGATATCTTGCCCATCCTTGTCTTCATTACATTTCCATTTGTCGACAATGTTTGTACATTAAACTACTCTTCTTGTGAATCAGCCATTTGGGTGGGAGATGGAAAAATATGGACTGAAAACAAGGCCTTCAGAGCAGACAGTGGTACCTGTCGAAGCAGATCTCTTGTTGGGTCCCAATAGCTCCTCAGAGATGGATTCAGAGACAGATGACCAGTCTTATTCCCCTACCGAGGTGTATGCTCTAACTTGGCACGGTTATACTGCTCATATCATGCATATGGTGTCTTGCATTGCATAGTTTATACATCATATACACAATATTCAACACCATGTTCTTAGTTCAGACATCATTTTGAATGCCCTCTGTTTAGCATATAAATCACATATGTGAATTAAATGATGCGATCCTGATTACTTAGATAACATGTAGGTGAATTATGTCATGCGATCCTGTTTAGTTATTCATCATATCTTTGAATTATCTTATGCGATGCTATCCAGTTTAGATAGACATCATATATGTGAAATTATGTCATGCTATCCGTTTTAGTTAAACAATATACATGTCAACTATTTTATGCCCTCTTTTTTCCACACTATCTATTGCATCTGTCTCTCATACAATGTTTGTACATTCAACTATGTTTCCTGTTTATCAGCCATTTGAATTGGAGTGGGTGATGCCAGTATCTAGCGGACTAAAAACACGGTCTTCAAATAAAACAGTGCTACCTCTTGGTGGAGATAGCACCCCGGTTGTACATGCACCAGAACCAGCCCTACCACACATAACCCAAACTCTCGCAGATTGTACCCCTACTACGATGGACAGAGAACCAGCTTCACCCAATCTAACCCCAACCCCAGCCGATGGTAACCTAGTTCCTGTTGACACATCACCATCTCCACCATAGAGCTCCCAAACAAGAGCAGTTAGTAAGGCAGCTCCAGTGCCCAAAGGGCCAGTACTATCACGGCGAACCCCAACTCCACCAGTTAGTACGCCTATTCCTGTGGAGGAAGCACAACCATCTAGCCGTAGTTTAGCATCTATCGCATTTGATGTTGTTAAATCGTATGTGCGTATCTTCCCATCTTGGAAATATTATACTGAAGATCAAGGAAAATGCTAGTTGCAGGTGTTTGTCCAGGAGTTATGTGTAAGTAATGTTATTCATGGCAAATACTTTGCTTTGTTCCATACATCCTACCTCCATGATGGTTATAATACAACAAATTTTCCCATTTATCTCTATAGAGAAGGACCGATTTGGAAACTCAGGATGAGGTAACCTGTGCTAATACCTCTGCTATCTTGAGGAATGCTTGGTGGCAGTATCGGAATTACCTAAAGAAAACATACTTCACCGGCAAACAAACTCATCAAATTCCCTTACTTTCTCCTTAGACACATTTACTGGACGATGCCTGGGAATGCCTTGTTCTGTACTAGTCCCAAACCAAGAATGTGGTAAGTTCTATGAGCTTATTTTCTATTTTTAAGTATTATATTCTTGCGTCTTACTGTACTCTATTCAAATAGAACAAGTGCCTAAACTTGAAGAACAACTGTTCTAACTTAAGATTCCATTGCTATCATAGTTCAAAAAAGTACTAGGCATTAATTGTGTGTTTTGCCACCGCCTTGCGCTTTACTGACCAAAGTGCATGCTTATGCGCAGTTATGCACAGATCAAGCATAGTTATGCGCAATGCGTTTTGCTAACACCTAGAGCCTAGGCGCGCTTAAGCGCTCGCTTAGGCGTGCCTTTTTTAACTATGATTGCTTTGCTCTTGTATCACTGTATTTACTCATACAAACTTATTTTTAAATTGAAGGATCCATTTGAAACTCCAATGGCACAGCAGGTATGTTCACGCATGTTTCTTTAACAGGTTTGCTCTTATCAATAGCTCTGTTGATTTCAATTTTAATATTGTATACAGTTGACTTTCATATCATGCACATTACTAGCATCACAACAGAGCCAATAGTGTTGTTGTACATGTAGACCCGTGGTACCCATCTGAAATATTCTTGTGCCGTGTAGTTTCCCACGCTTTGTTTTGTTTCACTGCTGCTTTGTCTTGAACTGATATGATTTGAACCGTGTCTCTATTTTGATTTGGCAAAACAATGTAGTGACCATAGGACATAGATATATGTTTGTTTGATTCTTTTATTATGTAATAGTACTTGGCAATAGAAGACTTGGTAGTTTAATCATGTCCACCTTACTAATGAACTGGTTCACCGAAATGAGTTTCATATACTAGTACATGCTAAACTAGTTATGTGTCTGCTTGTTTCTTCTTTTAGAATGTTGACAGAATATTGGGGAAGAGTGCCTTATTAAGCGATGGTAAAGGAAGTAATGCAGATAAGGTTCAGGATAGTGACACATCCTTGTTGGTCTCCAACAAAGCTGATAAAACAGTTAAGGAAGACTATCTTGAAGACAGCGAGACAACCCCAAAGTCCTGTCTTGGTTTAGTGTTCGAGTTACTGGCCACTACCGCTTGCAAAAGCTATTCAAACTCACTGTCTGAATTTGTTCGGTTTCTTGAGTCTCAACTACAAGCTGAAAGACATTGATCAGCTATGCTGTGACAAGAAGCGGATGGACTGCAGAAGTCCCTGGAGCATTCAGATGCATACTTTCTGGTGCAACAGCAAGCATTGGAGGATTTTAGCGCCAAACAGGACAAAGCTAATAAGCTTGCTAAGCTTCTTGCCAGCATGGTGGATACCCAGGATAACGTTTCTTGAGCTCTTCTGAAGTTGTTTCAGTTATGCTCTTGTTTTGCTGCTGCGTTTATTTGCAGTGGTGGCCAATTTTGACGGCAGTGTATGTAATATGCTGCTTTGTTCACTATATTTGCACTGGTGGCAAAATTTGATGCCCAGTGGATGTAATATGTGTAATAGCGGTAATAGGCTAGCGTTAATTGCTTGCTTTTTTTCCTTATTGTCTTGTTTAGTTGTTTGCTTGTAGTCACTGCAGTTCTTTTTCTGTGTTTTTCTAGTGGCCACAATAGCCTATTTTTGGTAACTAGGCCAAAATAATCATGGCAACACACGGACTGTTGTAACCATGGGCCTCCTGCGGGCCGTATGATCCATGGCCTTCTTCAGGCCGTAGGATCCATTTGGCCTTCTATACGGGCCGTAGGATCCATTGGCCTTCTATACGGGCCTTAGATCCATGGCCCTTCTACGGGCTGTAGGGTCCATGGGCCTTCTATGGGCCGTATGATCCATGGGCCTCATACGGGCCGTAGGATCCATGGGCCTTCTACGGGGCGTATCATCATTTCGCCAATCATGGGCCGTACTATTCGTGGACCATAACGGGCCGTTAATAGGCCGTATTTGATAACTCTATGAAAACAGCCCAAAGAGTTTTTTTTTGACTTGAAAACGGCCCAACGTATTAACGGCCCACAAACGGGCCGACTGTAACGACGGGCTGAATTTGGCCCGCAAGTAGAAAATGACAGTAACGGGCCGTATGTAACCGATGCTGCAAATGAGCCCAAGAATCAATGGGCCCTGAGAAGGCCGAAAGATAACTTGGGCTGGAAACGGCCCAATGGAATAACGGGCCGTTAATGGGTATAAAGTGATACATTGTTCATTACGGGCCAGTTTCACTATGGGTCGTTAATGGGCCAAGAGTTACAAAGGGCCTCATATGGGCCGAAAGAAGTCATGGGCCACACATGTGCCGGAAGTTAAAACGGGCTGGAATCATATTTGACGGCACAGAGGATGCTACTGGGCCTAATTCGGAGAGGTCGTAATGGGCCCAGGGTTAGCGGGCTGTAAATGGGCTATATGCGAACATGCCGTTAATAAGCTTTCCGCGGGCCGGCCCGCCACCTTTTGACCAAGTCAAATGGGCCGGCCTTTTCACAGGAATAGGCCTCTATTGGGCCGTGCCATGTGTCGGTGTATCATAGGCGCCTTCGGTCCAATGAGTGGATGACATCTGTCCCAACGGTGAGCCGACACGTGTTTCCTCCAGCCAATGATGATTTTACACGTGGAAAATCCCCATTGGTCGGGGCTGTTAACGGGTTATCGGATCCAAAACCGGACCTGATAGCTTAACGACATTCTGTTATGGTGGATGCCATGTGTCGGTCACCATTGATGAAAGCACTTCTGTGACGCGTGATTTATCATCATGGAAGTGGACACTTCTGTGATCATAATTTTGGTAGTGTCATGGAACACTTCTACGACGGCACAGGTATGACTATCTTGATTCTGTCATAAAATCGTCATGGATGTACATGCATGACAAAAAACGCGACCTACTATGAGAAACTCGTATCATCACAGAAGTGTATTTTTTTGTAGTGGATACCAGCACCTCTCTCCACATTCTTATGTCCCACAACCTCATTGCTGAGCAATTAAAAAAGGAAGCCTGTGTAACAATCTCGTATGGTGACCGCTACCGCCTGCTGGAGCCGTCCAGCCCCATGCCTCCGCCCATTCCGACCACCAGTCACCACCATGCTCCACTCCTCCTCACCTTATCTCTCATCTTTCATTTTTTCGATGAAATTCTCGAGATACCAGTTTTCCGATAAAATTCTGGAGAAATCGTTAGTTTTTACACATGGGATTACTCATGCACGGGTCAATCACAACATGTGTTTTGTAAAAAAATGCATACTGATGTTCCATGCAATGCACGGGCATCTTGATTGTAATTATATAATGCAAATCACGAGCAGGAAGTGACATTTTTTACACAACCACGTTAACATGGCCACGTAAATCACTAGCTAAAGTGTAATACTATTATACTTATATCCCAATGCAAAAGGTTGAGTACATGTCAAAAGATTAGAGTCGCACACACGCACTCTGTCTCTCAGAATCTCACACACACCAGTTGCGTGACGCCCACTTAAGCAGACACGTATGTTACAATTTGTGCACCCGCGGGTACACGTGATGGTGCGGATTTATTTAAGCCGAACGGTGATCCAAATAGTAGCTGCATTCATTCCCCTCCCGCTGCCTCTTCTCTGGTCGTCGTCGCCCGGTAGCCATGGCCCGGCCGAAGGTAACGACATATGCCATACTCCCGCCGGAGCGGCGCTTTAGTCTAGAAATTTCAATGGTCATGCATGCATCTTTTTGTGCTAGCACTCCTATATAAGGGTTCATCGGTCGCTTCCCGCGGATGTGCACGGGCGGTGAAAGAGGAAGGAGAAGGGAAGCAGGCTGTGGAGTAAAGTTTTTACCACAATTTCTTAGGAAACTGAGTGCAATAATTGAGTGATTTTGCAAAGTACCAGTACTACACCTGAAACGGTTCAAAATCAATATTCCCTTTCCAGCGCGCGCATCCCATGTGAAACGGTCAGCGTCGCCCTGGAGCGTCAGTGCCGCATTAATGCTTGGCTAGAGTTGAGGTGACCTCTCACTAGCGCCGACTTTGAAACAGCGCGACGGCCGAGAGACCGCCGCTTCCTGGTGCACGCGACTGCTCTGCATCGAGGCTGGCCATAGGCCCTGTTTGGATCCATGGATTAGAGCAGGTTGGGGCTCAAATAGTCCTAAAGTATCGAAGAATGAGAGTTAAATTGGAGCAAGTTGCACCGAACCCACCAAAAAAAACTATCCCACCCGAGAGGTGCTAATTGTAGATAGTTCTCACTGAGCCCACTGAAAAATCACTTTTCTCTCTCCGTCAAGTGCATTTATTGTCAATCTAACCCTGTCACCCAAACACCTCTTTGGTACAATTAGTTCATGGTTAGTCATGAGTTAGTCTAACCTCTAGCTAAGTTAGAGTATCCAAAGAGGAGCAGTGTAGGAGATGCAAGTTGCTCAAAGCATACAGTCAAATTTGTACTTGAAAGGATCTTTTTCTTTGAAAATGGAACATGAAAGGATCTTCGAATGATATAATTTTCAAATTATAGAAAATCTTATCAGTAGTCAAAGGCATCTTCGAAGAATACATTAGGCCCTATATAAAATCTTATCAATAGTCAAAACCAAGTGTTCTAAACGAGTTCAAAATGAGAAACTGGACCCACTCACGGCACGGCACGCCTGTCTCGTTTGGTCCGTCGGTCAAAGCACTTCCTCTTCTTGGCATAACAATAGAGTACAGTACTATATTTTTTTAGAATGCTCTTGGCATGTCGCTAACATGTGATGAGTTAACCGACCTCAATAGATGGCAAAAACGCAAGCCTGCCGCACTTTGAGAGAGACGAGGAGTGAGAAGCAATACGGGCTGCTGGATTACAAGAGCTAGGTGTGGCACGGAAGCCAAGAAATATGGTGATAGCATGGGTTAGCCATGTACTAGTATGATGTAACTACACAGGGCTGCCGTGTTTCGTACTCTTCCAGTCCACTGTGGACATCATTGGTTGATTTTATATCACTAAATAATATAAAATATTATGAGTGCAGACGCTCCACCGCGAGGTTCCTTGCTCCTTCTCGGTCGTCGAGAATCTATGTTCTTCCACTCTTTTTTTGATGTGAGCTTTGTTCATCCTTTGTCAACACACGAGACATCTAGCATCAAGGTGCATGTGTCATGCAAGAAAATGGAGATAATCAGATAAGTAGTGCGTAAGTGAGTCGTGCACTTCGATGGCACCTAGTACTATGCAATATTTTTTCTCCTCGATGGCATGTGAATAGTGCACGTATTCAACGACGGAGCACGGGATGGTAGCATGACATGGTCAGCCCTTTTTTGGAGAGAGTACGTACTAAATAACTTTCATGTGTCCCGTCAACTCGCAGAACAACGACAAGCTTGCTTACTACGACTTGTCCCTCGCCAACACGTGCACGGTGGCTTGCAGCACGAGGAGAACCTTTTTCTTACAAGCCGCCTGCCCACCAATAGAACTGCCTCGCGCTAGCCAATTCCTCTCCAAACACCTAGGGAGGCGGTTGAACCGAACAAGTCTAACTTGCTCCAATTTAACCCTCATGTTTGGATACTTTAGGGCTATTTGAGCCCCAACTAGCTCAAACTAACTCTAACCCATGGATCCAATCATGGCCATAGTTTGGATGATTCTCCATCATGGGGAGCCACACTAACTGCGATGATATGGATCATTCCATCTATATGAAGAACACGTGGGACTAGAACTACGAGACAGACATGTACCCAGGAGTGGACGTACGAACCTCAGTAATGTAGTGCAGTATGTGAAATACAAAGGCACAAATAGGATGAACATGCGTGGCATATAGGCATTTATCTCTTACTACGTACCACTAAATGTTGTACGTGCCTAAGTACTCTACTACTACTATATTAATTGGAGGCACATATTAGCTTTTATATTTGTTTACGTGTATGCCCCGAGACCTTCCAACTAGACGTGTCTTTCTCTCCGGGTCGCAGTTTGTATCATTCATACCACTAGTACTACTACGTGTAGTCGACGACCTTGAAGTGGAAGAAGTGGAGACGCTCTACCACGCTGTTCAGGTCCCACTCCTTTCG
Source organism: Triticum dicoccoides (assembly GCF_002162155.2). Lineage (NCBI taxonomy): Eukaryota > Viridiplantae > Streptophyta > Magnoliopsida > Poales > Poaceae > Triticum > Triticum dicoccoides. The sequence continues at coordinate 259,007,343 of NC_041391.1, forward strand.
CTGACATGTGGGACATCTAGCACGTGTCGTCTTTGGCACTCCTTCGTCGTAATAGTTGAAACGCTAGCATTCATCAGAAATAAAAAATAAATATAAATCAGCAGTTATACTATACCACGCGGTTTCCTTGCTCACGATATCAGAAAGAATACTTCCGTGCGCCTGTGGGACGTAGACCATCCCGGTCCACTTGCCATGCACGCAGAACTCCAAGGGAGAGTCACCCCAGTCGTCGCGCTGCAGTAATAATGACTAATGACCCGTCAAATCAGTGGCCCAACCTTTCCCACTGTGAAGTTGCTCGGACGAAGGAACCATCATGACTTCATTGAATTCCGCTTCTTGAAGAAAACTACTGTACCAGCAGCCACTGGCCGGAGCCGCCGCATCAGCTTCTCTCGCCCAACCCGTGCTTCCACGCATCCCAGCCCCGCTCCCCTTCGCCACTCGCCCGCTCCAGCACGAGCGCGGCCCGCCCGAGCCCATCTAGGGCCCGAGCGAGCCCGCGTGCTCCCGCCGCTCGCTGCTCCCTTGCTCGCCCCAACATCCCCAAGCGCCCCCTCCTGCTCCGCCCCGTCGGCACCGACCGCCGCCGGCAAGCACGGCTGCCGCTGCCCTCTGCACCGCGCCTCCGCCGGGATCCGCTCTACCACCGACCATGCACAGTGCCCTGCGCTGCCCTAGCATCGCCGCCTTCGCTCGCCCCGCCTTTTGCGGCACGCCAGCGTCTCCACCAAAGCTCCCTCGCCGCCGGCCTCCACCGGCCGGATCCGGGGCCCCTCGTCCCATTCCCGACCTCGCCTCGGCTCGCCGGAGCCCCGCTGTCGCTGGAACCGGACCAAGCCGCCATCACCGTGTCCCTGCTCGGGACAAGCAGAGGAGCTTCTCATCCCGCCCGCACCACGTCTTCGTGGGTCACGTCCCATGCGAGGCCCAGCCGCAAGCGGGCCTGCCCGCGTTGGCCCGCCTCTCTAGCGACCTGGGTCAGACCTAGCAAGGTGAGCCCCGGCCGGCCCTCTATCCCTCGCCCTGGGCACTTTTTAGCTGTCCAACGCCCGCTGTCGCGTGTCTGTGATTTTGCTAAGTCCTTGTGCAATTTATCAGCATGTGTGCATGTGTGCATGTTTGTCTTGGTGTAACTTTTTGCATGATGCTCCGTTTTGCGTGTATGATATGGCAAAATGTTTATCTCAGAGTGTTCTTCATGATGGAGTAGATTACATGCATGTTACTGTTCATATTGATTCCTTAATCTTCGTTGCAAAATTGCTAAGTGTTATAAACTGCCGAAAGCTGCTGGATGTTCGCATTATTTAGTTGTCTTGTGAGTGGTGTAACTTTGTCCCTGTTGATTCTATGATGATGATCCTGATATGCACATGTTATGCTCTTCATGCTCTACATGTTGGTGTGCTTTGCATTCATGGTAGGTTGCATCTTGACATGGTAATCTCTGTTGCAGAAGTGCATGTTGCTGTTAACTGCTAAAAACTATTATAACTTGCCTATTTGTCCTTTTTATATATGTTTTTGTGTGATTTCCTTTTGAGCATCATGTCTACATGTTTTAGGAGCATAATTATGCCATATTTTCTTTGAGGCGATCCATGTATTTTTATATGCCCTGTAGTGAGTGCATCAAGCTTGTGAAGTGGGCTACTCGCTGTTAATGTTCTGCCAATGCTCAATCTGTTACATCATGATGCCATGTTTGGTTGGTGCTACCAATTTACCCATGCATAATCTGGAGATGCTTAGTTGACATATGCTTGTGAACATGCCTATATGTTGTTTCAGATTTCTGTTAACTTCATGATGCTATGTTCTGAGCTTGTTATTAATTAATCCATGCCTCTTTTAGAGATTCTCCAATTACATGTTTTAAAGTATGCAATGATTACTTTGTTCACATGCCATGGTTATTAATTTTGGATAATATATGCCTCTGTTACATGCTTGTAAACTTGTTATCATAATGTTGCTGTTTTTCACTTGCTGAAACTGTTTCAACATTCAATCTTATCTTGTTGATTCCTACTAATCCATGAGCCATACACATATGATGTGTTGATGTTATTTGCTCTTTGTTGTGTGTAAATTGATTCAATGCCCTTGGTTTCTATATAACTTGTTGTATCTTGTCTCTTTCTTGCTCTCAAGTTGTCATCATATTAACTCTGCTCATGTATATGCTGATGTGTTATAAAGTTGCATCTTGCATTGATCATCGTGGTTTAATCTTGATGCTTGTGAACCTGAACCTTAATGATATTTGAGACATGTTATCTGTTCATTAAGTTCATGTCAAGTTTGTGTGCATATGATTCTTGTAGCATGTTCTTTTGATGACTGGAAAGTGCTACTTGCTGTTTTGGTTAGCTTGTCCTTTAAACTTGTTTGGAGTGTATGTGTTGCATCGTTGCTCTGTTTTCATCATGCTCTATATGAAACTTGCTTAGAATTGCATGTAGTTTCATCATGTCATGTTGAATCCTTGTTTTGGATGTGTTTGCTTGATGTTGGAATGCATTTTACATCAATGCCATGTTTAACTTGTTTGGCTCACATCTTCTAGGTCGTAGCTCTGAATTAAATGAACTTTGTATGTAACTTGACTAGAATTTCGTGTAGATCATATTGGTGAACTTTAGCTTGATGTTTACCAATTTAAACTTAATGTTTGTTCAGATCTGGACCAATTTCGAAATTTGCATTTGAGGACTTAACGGAATTGTTCTGAGTAGCCCCATTTAAACTTGCTTTGATGTGATGCTCTCATATGCATCATCTCTTTCCATGAGTAGCATCATATAGCCTTTGTCCTGCATCATACTCGGTTGAGCATCGTCTTGTTTATGTGTTGGGTGTTTACCATGTTGTTTGCTCCTTTCCAGTTGTGCTCCTTCTCGATAGTTCCTGTTTCATTGCGATCGTGAGGATTCGTTCGACTACGCTTGGTTCGTCTTCACCCGTTCATCTTCTTCATGCACTCGTTCTTCTTCCTAGATGAATTTCAGGCAAGATGACCGTCACCGATCTCACTACTATCATTGCTATGCTAGTTGTTTTGATGCTATCGCTATGTCGCGCTTCCTACCAATTGATTATCAAGCCTCCCAAATTGCCATGTCAGCCTCTAACCTTTTTCACCCTTCCTAGGAAACCATTCTTTGGCTATGTTACCGCTTTGCTCAGCCCCTCTTATAGCATTGTTAGTTGTAGGTGAAGTTGAAGATTGCTCCATGTTGGAACATGTTTATCTTGGGATATCACAATATCTCTTATTTAATTAATACATCTATATACTTGGTAAAGGGTGGAAGGCCCGACCTTATCCCTGGTGTTTTGTTCCACTCTTGCCGCCCTAGTATCCATCATATCGGTGTTATGTTCCTTGATTTTGCGACCCTAACACAGTGAGGGGTATGGGACCCTCTTGACAGTTTGCTTTGCATAAAACTCTTCTAGCAAGGCCCAACATTGGTTTTACCATTTGCCTAATAACAACTAAAACTTAAATAGGGGATTTTCTCCGGACCCCTAGTATTTTTAATCAACCACCGGGCCAGTGCTCCTCTGAGTGTTGGTCCAAACAAGAGCACTGTGCAGTGCCGCCCCGGGCAACCTGGGTTATTTTGGCACCTGTACGCATAGCTCATCTGTGGTGCCCTGAGAACGAGATACATGCGGCTCCTATCAGGATTTCTCAGCACACCAAGAGGTCTTGCTGGTTTTGTTTTAACATTGTCGAAATGTCTTGTGCACTGGGACCCCGAGTCTGATCGGATGTCCCGCAATGGAGGATTGTCGCCGCGGATCGTGAGCTTATGATGGGCTAAGTTGGGACACCCCTGCAGGGTTTAAAATTTTGAGAGTCGTGCCCGCGGTTATGTGGAAGATGGGAATTTCTTAACATACGGTTGTAGAGAACTTGACACCAGATTCGAATTAAAATACCCAACCGTGTGTGTGACCGTGAGGGTCTCTTTTCGAGTGGGTAAGAGAACACAATGGTGTTATGTTTGAACGTAAGTAGTTTAGGATCACTTCTTGATCATTACTAGTTTTCGATCGTTTGCGTAGCTTCTCATCTCACTTGTATTCGTAAGTTAGCCACCATACATTGCTTAGTCACTTGCTGCAACCTTACCACTTATCAATTCCATACCCATTAAGCTTCTAGTCTTGATACCCATGGTAATGGGATTGCTGAGTCCTCGTGGATCACAGATTACTACAACACCAGTTGCAGGCACAGGTAATGCGATGATCATGATGCGAGAGCGATGTTTATTTGTTTTGGAGTTCTTCTTCTGCTTCTTCGTTGTTCAGGGGATGGGTTCCTGGTCGGCAGCCTGGGCTAGCAGGGTGGATGTCGTTTGAGTTTCTGTTTATGTTTCATCCGTAGTCGGATGTTGCTCTTATGTATGATGTTGTTGTATTTATGTGGCATTGTATGCCTCTTGTATGTATCCCCAACTATTATGTAATGGTACGATGTAATGATATCCATCTTGCAAAAGCATCTCCAATATGCGCTTCTATCCTTGGTGGGACCTTTGAGTTCCTTTAGGATAGGGTCGCATATTGGGCGTGACACATCGCTACTCCAATCAGTCAACGCCAAGCTTGGTGGGGTAAGCATTGGCGGCCGATTAGCCGCTTGACGGTGACGTGGAGGTGGAAATCTTCAGAACCTTGTGCTTCGGAGGAGGAGGTTATTGAGGCGGATGAGGAGGAGGCGAAGGCAATGGCCGTCTTTCTCGGGTTCATGGCCGGACATGGTGGTCGGGTGCCGACGATCATTTCGATTAGGTTCACAGTAGGTTTTAGTACGATTTGTGCGAAATATGTAATGAATTTCGTCCAGTTTGTAGGAAAAATTTTCAAAATGTAATGAATTTCATCTGTTTAATTTGAAATTTTCTTTGTTTGCACGAATTTCGTCCTGTTAGTTCATATAGTTGTCAAAAGGAATGCGGGCAGCGTCGGATGGCATCCATTAGTGTCCTCGGACAGATGCCGGTGTAAATTTGTGGGCAAGCACTGGAGATGCCCTAACTATCATGCTATAGTCGCTAACAGTACTCCATTATTTGATAGGGAACAGTTATCCCTCGATCAAAATCAGATATGCCGTGTTTCGCCCTCCTCCCACGTAAGAGTGTAACCTCTTGCTTACATAAAATGGAGCATGTGGACGGAATTGTAGCCCGTCATATCACTCAAACTAGATGGCCTAACGCGTGACAAAGCACCGCCCTTGCCATTTTGTTCTGGATATCTATCGATCGATCGCACGAAATGTTACGCTTTGCAAGTTCAAAAGGAAAAAGCGGCACACTAATGACTCGTATGCGTCGCACCACCGACAGTCCGGCTCGCACGCCGCTCACCCAAGGGGTCATGCGTTGTCTTGTAATTTCACCGACATGTGGGACTGCAATTGAATAAACTATTGATAGCCGAAATCTAATTTCTCGTCGAGCATCGGCTAAGAAGAGAGAGATGGGGGAGGGAGAAAAGATCGCCCGCCCGCCGCGCACGGACTCCAAGAAATATATGGTGATAATGTGAGGTGGGCCATGCGAGAGTCCAGACAGCTTCCAAGCCCGCTTATGACCCCCCTGGCCCACTAGAAACCCCCCACCTCCCCGCGCGCGCTCCCCCTCAAACGCCAGCTGACCGCATTCATACCAAGTAGTACCAGTAAAATACTGGGCTATAAGACCACTTATGTGGAGGAGAGAGAGGCATTGACAAAGTCAAGGATTGGGCTCTACAAGAGCCCGTCTCTACACATGCTCCTAGGTATAAAAAACTAATTCTAAAAAAAGAGGCATAAAAAAACAATTGTGTCAAAAAAAGAAAAAGAAAAAACATTTGAGAGGAAATTGATAGAGAGAAAGTGAGAAAAAGTTGTAACCTTATAGCCAACCTTATAGTCAACACTATGGTAGTATTACATTAGGAAGGAGGGAGTGGTGCACATGCCAAGTTCACTAGGCTGCCGTGTTTCACACTCCTCCGTCGTAACAGTGGAGACAATAGCTTTCATCAAAAATAAACAATGAATACTCGTTGCTCGTCCTCTATATCGGAAAGAATACTTTCATTCGCCGACATGTGGCACATCGACCATCCTGGTCCGCCTGCCATGCACAAAATTATCCTGGTCCACCCCTGCCGTAGCGCAGCCCCATCCTTTCCCACTGTAAGTTGGTCGGACGAAGGAACCATCATGACTTCATTGAATTCTACTTCTTCAAGAAAACTTACAGTACCCGCAATACTGCTACCACACGCGAAGACTGGACGACACTGTACCACGTCATATAACTGAAACCCACTAGGCCAAACTAGCCGGCCTAGGTCATCTTTTTTGGAACGGAGGGAGTACGTCTCTGTCTCTGTACTTTTGCAACGATTTTTCTACCCTCTGAATCAAATGAGTCCTGAATGTATCTGTGTCGACTATTGTCTGATCGATCGCTAAGCCTACAATTTTAGGAGCTTTGGCTATTGGGCGATCGACGATGGATAAGTATAAGCATACCATGAGCTCATCAGCCCCAACATTTCTCTTCAGTGACTGTTTTGCAAGTACTATATCTCACACAATAGCTAGCCTACTAACACCAAGAATCATGAAACAAGCCCTGCTGATATGATAAATAGTTCAAACTTACATCTAAGCTTGCCATATATTACATCAAAAGCTGGTGAGGATACATCTGTTTCCATAATGTGGAGAGGGTTCGCATGAGTCACTATCAAACAAAAGTATCAAGTACCACCCACACAAGACAGTGCACTAGCCCTAACATGGTTTGATAACCTGCATCGTTCCGGTAATTAAACACAGGGGAATGCAAACTACACTGAAGGATTAGCGTGACCAACTATTTCCTTTCATCAATCTCTCGGTCAATGACGACAGCACAGACAGCGGCATGGGAATCGATCTCTGGGGCGATGTCCACAGGACGGACCACGACATCGGAATCGATCTCTGGGGAGATGTCCACAAGATGGACGGCGGCATCAGAATCGATCTCCGGGGTGATGTCAATAGGACGGACCGTGACATTGAAAATGATCTTTGGGGCAATGTCCACAGGACGGGCCGCGACATCGGAATCATCAAGGACGACCACCAGCACCTGCACAACCCTAACATATTAGCAAGCACATTGCAAATAATCAAATACCACAACTATGGTAAGACATTATATTTTACCTTGTGCAGCTCACCGGGGGATCCCATCCCTCCGTGGGCCATCTCCTCGTCCTCCATGGGGGCCATCACCTTGCTAGGGGAATACTGCTTCTCAACAGCGACTATCTCCTCAAACTCGGACTTGAGCCTCGCATAGGTGGCCATTAGAGTTTCTGCGGCAGGCACGATGGGGCCCTTGCTGTTCTTCCAACTTTCTTTGAGGAGTTCATCCGCCAACATCGTCAACTCTTTGGCCAGTGCTTGTTTCTTGGAGTTCTTTGTCTCCATGGGTTGGCCCGCCAACATGGTCAACTCGTTGGTCGGTGCTCGCTTCCTTGAGATTGCTGTCTCCAGTGGGTTGTCCGCCGACAACTCTTTGCCTAGTGCTCCAGGATCCATCAATGAACTGGTAAACAAAAAGCAATCTAAAGGAAACCACAATCGCAATGAAAACGGGAAAAGAATAGGCTATGAGAATTGGTCGGTGCTTCGCAAAAAGAAGATTCTTGGAATGAAAATATAGCAGCATCACTAATTCGCCCACCTTTCCTTCATTGGTATAGAAGAAAAATGGCAGAAGTGGGTAGACCGAAGTGAGGTTTTCTTCAAGAAGAGAAAGGGCTTCAACGAGCGTTCCAGTGAAATGATGGTTGCTTCGTCTAGTCCAACTTCGAGGCCACTTTACCACTGCTAGTAAAGGTGTGGGTTTTGTGATATGACGGGTCATGACGGCCACACCGGGGTGAACATGAGTCTCGACTGTAGCACCTCGTTGTGATTTCATGGATCGCACACGCGACTGGATTCTTTGATGTCCCACATGTAGATAGAGCGGCTGGTCATATAGGAGTGCTCAACAATATGCACCACGACCAAGGCGGAGAGGAAAACGAGAGAACTACGTAATTAGTGCATGAGTTTAATTAGCGTAGTTTTGTAAAGTACGAGATACATTTCTCCAATCACAAAATGCCTTGGTTGATGAGATTTGAGATTTGAGCCCTATAAACCGGAAGGGAGGGAGTACTGCACGCGGTTGATGAGTTGCTCAAATTGTTAGACACACTTTGGCTTCCCTAAGGGAATCTTGCCACACTTTTTGTGTCTATGACATGTGCGGTTCACTGCTAATAAAAAAAATTCTTGTCTTAGGTGTGGCTAATAAAAAAGAATTATACTTAGGAATGGAGGGAGTAGAAAATATAAATAATAATGCATGTTGGGGGAGCCCACATTTCCGATAATTTTAGTCGTGGGTTGTTCACAATTTTTGAGAGGGGGTGGTTGTTCATTTAGTGGAGGGACTTGTAGCAGACTCAATACAAAGTGCGACCGGGCACACCGTAACACCACTTGGAATAAGCGGGTAGCTATCTCAAAAAACAATCAAGAACTAAAAACACGGCGACCTGGCATGTACACAATTTTAGATGATTGTTTTGATGGAGTGAAAAAGAAAAACTACCCCGCTACGTATATATAGGCCGGAGCCTCCACGCTTGCTTGCTAGGGTTGCTCTATTCAGACACTCTCATCCTCTCCACATATAAACAAGATAGCAGTGGTAACACTGTCTTTCTCCCTTCAAAAAACATTGTCTTTCTATCCTCACCATTGGTTATAGATCCGGACATATCCACCTCCGCCGGTGAAGGGGAGGAGGGGCTGCATTTAGGCCGTCATCGATAGCAAGGGAGGAGGCCCACTGCCATCCGCACCGTTATCTCTGGCCGAGCACCGACGAAGGATGTCCTCCACATCCCGACGACCTTCACGTATATCTTCCTTCGAAACCGCCTTAGCTCTACTTTTCCAGCTCGCTACGTCGCTGCATGTGCATCATATTCTACCTCTCAGCCCCTCTTGATTGGATGTTCCAACGTCACCTATTTTTTTCTTTATTGCTAGAGGTAAAGCTACTTCATGGAGTCGAATCTTGTACTTGGTTCAAACAAGAAATAAAGTGGGGGTGGGGGAATTTAGTATGTACATCAGACTTGGTACAAATAGGATGGAAAGGGGGTGAAAGTAGTACAGACTGGTCATCCAACCGGTCTCTTGGTCGAAAAGGGAAATATAGGGGTAACGCAGTACAAAGTGGTATGACTAGGACTAGATTTGCTATCCACACATAGGAGTAGGTTGCTAGAGTGAACAAAAATGGGACCAACCCAGATATGTTTTTTTGGATGTTTGTTTCTCGGGGCAACAAACTATGAATCACCACTTTATGCCCCTGTTTAGTTAGATGGTGCTGGACTGCTGCTGCACCCCCTGGCCCATGCCCTTATACCAAATATTTAGCTGTTCCTAATATAATACCCCTGGTAAAATGAAGCCATTCCACTGTTATAAGCCATGAAAAGTTTAGCCAAATGTTTTTGCCTATAATTGTTTGAGACTCTAACAGTTTCCTTTGTAGCTTTTTGTGCAAACAAGGATATCCATTTCACCTGGTTGCTGTTGTGACCTTTTGGTGCACTGCACAAAACACTTCTTAAAAGAAGTGACTTTTGTGCTGTTTAACTAGAATGTTAGAATCAAACAGTTGGTTCATTTCGGTGGAACTGCACAAAGGGAGATCTGTGTTCCAATTCTCGTCATCCATATTGGCACCATAACTTTCCTTTTGGTAAGGATGATACTTAATGCATGTGTTCATCTCTATTTTGCGACTGTCATGAGAAAATAATGATATTTTTTACTAGTACACTTGCATTCCCTCACTGACAAAACCAATTCTGAAATAGAAGGCCAATCATGTACTTGGTTTCACCAACTTGTGAGGAGAAAGAGAAACAGAGCATGAAGAGGAAGAAGAAGAAGGATAAACAGTGCAAAGGTGATCTTGCCGAAGCCAGAGGCCTCAGTCGAGGCCATTCAAGGGCACTGGCAATGACTACCTTACATGTGAGTTGATCCTCCAGGGAGCCCTTCCACTTCTGCTATCTCACTTAATTAATTAGGAGTACTTAAGTACCACTAATTTATTGCTGCCTAATTTTCCTGTCAGAGTTAAACAAATCTTTAGTAGCACCCAATGCTGAATCATGTACGTGTATATGTTTGTCTATGGAGGTGAATCATGTGGAGGAGCAGGGAGGTAATATTATTAGTATCATGACATAATAGTGCTATTATTTTGCATGTCAATGCCATTGGTTCAATGAGGCAATGTTTTGTGTATTGTCCATCATGAATTTGATGCTACTGTTAGAGTAATATGCTAATGTATTTTTATCCTTTCTCACTAAGCTAATGAAGGTTTCACCTTGTTCCTACTGGTGCAAACAAGGATCATGTTGTGCCAATCATACATTTTAGTGGAACTACACAAGACAATACAATGAACTATATCCCAGCTAGTGCTTTAACTCTGCTGGAAGTTCTTGATAATCTTTCTACCATACATTTGAAGTGCACAAAAATATATACTATTGAGTGATTCCGGTGAGTGCTTTATCATCTCTTATGGGACTACATGAATAAGATTTTTTCCTCAGGTTGGTATGGTCCTAAGGCCTTCATGGCTTCATCCATATTACTTTGTTGTCATCTCTATTTGTATCGTGCTACTGTCATGAGAAACTGCTTTACCTTTGCACGTTAAAGTTTTGCAATCTATGATACATGGCAATGCTCTGAGTGTTGAGCTAATTGGCACTGATTAAATAAACTAATACCTCTATTTTAGCAAGACTACTATGTTGCTAACTTTACCCATTAAGATAATGAGGGTGCTTCTATTTGTTAGTGTATGTTTCATCAACTAGTCCCACTGTTACAATAATCACACTCTCTCAATGTATGTGCCAATGGGGATGCTCGATTATGGTGGAACTGCACAAAACCTTTGGGTGCTTCATTGCCTCAACAACTTCCATCCTTTCCTGTCAGTCGCTAATATGGGCTTACTTCCTTCCTTTGCTATCAGTCGCTTCTCTTATCACGGCTTCCAGTCAAAGTAAATAGTAATTGATATGCTACCTCACACAGGTTGGAACTGGTCTTTATCCTGATTATTGTGCTTGTCATATGTATTGGTAATTTGGTATTGTGCTACTGTTTGCCGATTTATAAAGGAGTAACTTGGATCCTGAACTCGCAGGCAAATCATTACATTGGGTGATTTCAGTAGAACTACACAAAAAGATCAGATGGACAGATACTTATGCTGCTGCTATGTACTCCAAAGTTCACTCAGACAAGCATCAATGTTGACAAGAAGAAGTGCCTATATTCATTCGAGTATCAACCGGCGTCAACCAGTTGTCAAACTCCCAAGTATTAGGAGAGTGAACGCCAAAAATATTGCTTGGCGCACAGCCCAGAAAGACATAGTCCAGTCTTGTAACGCCCGGATAATCATGCTAGAGTAATCCCACGCTAATCATGCCACGTCATCTCGGTTACTGTTGCTAACCTCGCAATGATTCGAAACCGTTTCAAAATTTAAATTCAAAATATGTCAAACAACAAAAGTTTTCAAAAGTTGAAACAAAAATGTTCGGTGAGTGCCGAATATTACTAGGGCAATTATAGTAAAGAAAACATCTTTTTAGAAAGAGCCTAAATATTTCAAGATGAATTAAAACAGAAAAGAGTAATAAATAAAAGAAAAGGGGAAAACACAAAAACAGAAAAACAAAACTAAAATGAAAAGAGAGGAAGAAAACCCCCTGGGCCGTGGCCCAACTGGGCCAACCCACCAGGCCCAGCCGGCCACCCACTCCTTCCCCCCTTATCCACTCACCTCCCCCACCCACTCCACCGACACCCCCACTCCCCCCACGAAAATATCTCCTCCCCCCTCTCTCTCCCGATTGGATCGGGATCAAGGGAGGAGGCCGCCGCTCGCCACCTCAGAGCAGGACGTCGTCACCGCCTGGACTGCCTCCCCGTCGTCCTATACGTCATCGACGCCTACCGCCATCGCCCCGCCACCTCGCCGCTGGATGGACGCGTCGCCACCTCGCCGCTGGACCGACGCCCCGCCGCCTGACGTCGACGCTCGCCTCCCCGACCTCCTCCCCGGCGGACTCCGTCGAGCCTCACCGATGAACCCTTGCATCGGGGGTGAGCGAAACTCCCCTCTCCTCTCCGTCTCCCTCGCACACGCGTCCCTAGTCTACCGCCGCGGTCGACGCACTCCGCGCACGCCCCTGACCGTCGCCCTCCGTCCACGCCCATGGCCACCGTCGCCCTGGCGCTCCCCTACACAACCCCCTACACAGCCTCCCTGGCCGCGGCTCCTCGCAGCCGCGCGCGCCCACTGCCGCCCCCTGCCCGCTGGCGCCCGTCGCGCCCTCACATCACTCGCCACATACGAGGCCACGCCCCCATCCGACCGATGCTGCACCTCGCCTCTACTGGCGCCGGCATCGCCCGCTTGCCGGCCGCGCCGAGGCCGCCCCGTTCCTCCCCCGTCGACCTGGGCGGATGCCCAGCGCCCGCGCCAGGCGCCCGCACCCACACCCGCATGCCCGTTAGGCCCTTGGGCCTATGACAGCTGGGCCTCGCCCCCTAAACGTTTAAAAAAAGAGAATAAGAAATAATAATAATATAATTAATAATTAAATTAATTAATTAATTAATTAGTTCAATTAACTTAATTAACTTACCCTATCTAATCTGTTAGTTAAACTAATTAACTTGTTTAGTTAGTCAATAGTCAATGACAGTAGGACCCACCGTCAGATTGACCCAGTCAACACCTCTGTTGACTGCTGACGTCATGCTGATGTCATTCTGACATCAGCGTGCACTATTCTAGATAATGTTGGATTTAAATAATTAATTAAATTCCAGAAATTAATAAAATCTTTAGAAAATCATATCTTTTAATCCGTAACTCGGATGAAAATACTTTCTACATGAAAGTTACTCAGAACGACGGGACGAACCCGGATACGCAGCCCGTTCGTCCGTCACGCATCCCTAACCTATCGAACTCACAACTTTCCCCCTCCGGCTCCTCTGCCCAAAAACACGAAACACCGGGGATATTTTCCCGGATGTTTCCCCCTTCACCGGTATCGCCTATCCCTACGTTAGTTCACCCCTAGCACAACGTATTGCCGCGTCTTGCTTTGTGTTACATTTGATTGCTTTGTTATTTATTGTGTTCCCCCTCCGTTACTCCTTTCCGGTAGACTCCGAGACCGATGCTGATGCCCCTGTGGTCGACTACGTCACCGACGACCCCTCCTTGTCTGAGCAACCAGGCAAGCCCCCCCTTGATCACCAGATATCGCCTATTCTTCTCTATACTGCTTGCATTAGAGTAGTGTAGCATGTTACTGTTCGGTTACTGCTATTCTGTTGCATAGCCTATCATTGTTGCTACAGTCATTGATACCTTACCCGCAATCCTAAATGCTTAGTATAGGATGCTAGTTTATCATCATTGGCCCTACATTCTTGTCAGTCTGCCTTGCTATACTATTGGGCCGTGATCGCTCGGGAGGTGATCACGGGTATATACTATGCATATATACATACTACAGATGGTGACTAAAGTCGGGTCCGCTCGAAGAGTACCTGCAAGTGATTCACGGATTGGGGGCTGAAAGGACCTTTGTCCCGACGGCCCTCTGTGTGGATCTTTGTGGCGGAGCGACAGGGCAGGTTGAGACCACCTAGGCGAGAGGTGGGCCTGGCACTGGTCGGCGTCCGCGGTTGCTTCATAATAACACGCTTAACGAGATCTTGGTATTTGATCTGAGTCTGGCCATTTGGTCTATACGCACTAACCATATACGCGGGAGTAGTTATGGGTATCCCGGCGTCGTGGTATCAGCCGAAGCCTTCTTGACGTAAGCGATGGAGCGGCACGCGCCGGATTGGACTGGAACGCCAAGTCTTGTATAAGGGAGTCTAGGTCTACTTCCGGCCGCCCTCGCAACATGCAGGTGTGCAATGGGCGATGGGCCCGGACCCGTGCGCGCATAGGATTTAGACTGCCGTGTTGACCTCTCTGTTGTGCCTAGGTGGGGCTGCGACGTGTTGATCTTCCGAGGCCGGGCATGACCCAGGAAAGTGTGTCCGGCCAAATGGGATCGAGCGTGTTGGGTTATGTGATGCACCCCTGCAGGGAAGTTTATCTATATGAATAGCCGTGTCCCTCGGTAAAAGGACGACCCGGAGTTGTACCTTGACCTTATGACAACTAGAACCAGATACTTAATAAAACACACCCTTCCAAGTTCCACAGACAACCCGGTGATCGCTTTTCCACAGGGCGACGAGGGGAGGATCGCCGGGTAGGATTATGCTATGCGATGCTACTGGAGATGCTACTTGGAGATGCTACTTGGAGATGCTACTTGGAGGACTTCAGTCTACTCTCTTCTACATGCTGCAAGACGGAGGCTGCCAGAAGCGTAATCTTCAACAGGATTAGTTATCCCCCTCTTATTCTGGCATTATGCAGTTCAGTCCACTGATATGGCCCTTTACACATATACCCATGCATATGTAGTGTAGCTCCTTGCTTGCGAGTACTTTGGATAAGTACTCATGGTTGCTTTCTCCCCCCTTTTCCCCCCTTTCCTTTCTTTCTGGTTGTCGTAACCAGATGCTGGAGTCCAGGAGCCAGACGCCACCGTCGACGACGTCTCCTACTACGCTGGAGGTGCCTACTACTACGTGCAGCCCGCTGACGACTACCAGGAGTAGTTTAGGAGGATCCCAAGAAGGAGGCCTGCGCCTCATTCGATCTGTATCCCAGTTTGTGCTAGCCTTCTTAAGGCAAACTTGTTTAACTTATGTCTGTACTCAGATATTGTTGCTTCCGCTGACTCGTCTATGATCGAGCACTTGTATTCGAGCCCTCGAGGCCCCTGGCTTGTATTATGATGCTTGTATGACTTATTTATGTTTTAGAGTTGTGTTCTGATATCTTCCCGTGAGTCCCTGATCTTGATCGTACACATTTGCGTGCATGATTAGTGTACAATTGAATCGGGGGCGTCACAAGTCTTTGGTCCGAACTTGTGCCTTTTGGTTATCGGCAGATATGGTAGCGAACTGTATGGCATGGAGTCTAAAGATTCCAGACAAGTTGGTTGATGCGTATATTCATCTGGCACTTAATCAGTATGCACACCAGGGATGCTCCATTTCAATTGAACTGCACAAAAATTTTGGGTGGTTCATTTTCTCAACTGCCTCCTTTCTTGTCTGCAATGTAGAATTTTGGCGAGCTATAGGACCAAGATGAGCCAGTAAACTAGTTTGATGAAAGTAGTGGCCATGTTGATCAAACCTCCCTCGGCACGAGGCCACTATTTGAGGATAAACCTACAAGCAAAGTTCAGATTGTCTCTGCTGCCTCTTATGTACTCGAAAGTTTACTCGTAAGAGCATTAATTTTAGCAAGAAGTTCCTCCGACTGAACACCATTTACCAGTTTGTACCCTAGGTAATGAAAGTTCGTCCATGGATCATATTTTCTGTCATGTCAATCATTTGGATGCATAAACACACTGAACATGTGTATATCTGAATCTTTTTGTGAATTATCTATGAATATTGTCATGTGACCTATCAATCATTTGGATGCATAGACATGCTGAACTCGTGTATATATGAATCTTTTGAGTTGTTGATTGTGAATGTTGGCTATGAATATGAACGTGTCCTCTGAACCTTTGTTTGGTATGAATGTCTACCTTTTCTGTTGTACTTGTGTGTGAACTTGTTAGTATGCCTACTATGGGATATGTGACGTGTGCGTGTCAACGAAACACTTTCTCCCCGAGAAGAATTGCACCTGCTTTGTTTAGGTAGCAACAGTGCATCAACTCTTTTTAATCTTACTACTCTGTCTTCCCCCCTCCCCCGCTCAACCCCTACCGTAATGTTTACGGCCTCAAAACAAACATAGTACTGCATTGTTTTTGGGGCTTGATGAAAAATCGAGTGCTGGTTTCTGTAGGTTGGCCCGCCCAGCAAATGGGTTGTTGGTCCACCATGGACTGAGAGGCTAAAAATACATGTTGTATGGTGCAGAGGCAAGTAAAAAAACGCCATCGAGAGCCATCTAGTGAAGAAAAAAAATCTCTCCTGATGTGCTTCTTCAGTTGTGCCGCCGACCCCTCTTTAATCTAGTTCGCTCGGGGATCTAGCTGGTATCATTTTTTTCCAGAGGGCGAACAAGTATCAGCTAGGCCTAGGTTTTGTTTTTTTAACATGCGTAGCCCACAACATACGGGGACAGTGGTTTCAACTTATTTTTTGAGATCCATACCGGCCTATGGGGTTTTTTCTTAAAGATCGGCTGCCCAATGTACTTCTTTTCTTAATAAAACGCAAATCTCTGTTCTATTTATCTATATATAAGAATAATAATGATGTGTACAATTTATGTTTTCCCTTCTAACCACATTATATATATATTTATATTATTACTATTATCATGTATTTTATAGAGACTTATATATATATTATAAAAACATCCCACGTGTTATTAACTTGTAAAAGTAAATGTTTAACAGAAGTTGGCAAGGAAAATCCTGGTTGGTTTTGACGCACAGGCAAGGAAAATCCTGGTGATTGCGTACAAAAGCTTGCAAAGATTTTAAGGACCAATGTAATAATAACACGCTCATTTTTTGAGCAATAACTCGCTAATTTGTTAATTTTATATATAAAAATGTGCATCTTTGGTTTATTTTTTAATATTAATTGCTCCTTCTAACATAACATTATATATAGAACGAGCCCAGCTAATTCATGTATTTCAAGAAAGTGCAAATGGGCTGGGATTTCCTAGAAAATATAAATGGGCCGCATTGACGCGAAATTATTTGTTCACCCAGCCCAGCAAATGGACTATACATTCTCGAAAACATGGGTTAAATATATGCCATAGTTTTGCAGGCTGACATGTGGGCCAATAGGTCGAAGCCTACGCCGGGCGTTGTCAACTTGGTCATCAAATGATTATGACATCCACAGCCATTGGATTTATATCCAACGGCGGGCATGCACCTTCAATCTCTCATCTTCTTCCTCCAGTGTCGCCGGGACCGCCTGGTCCGGCCTCTGGCGGCTAACGGCTCTTCTTAGCATGCATCGCTACGAAGTGCTACCCCACCGCCGGCCAGGCTATCCCTCCACCCCTCCACACATCCAGTTATTTGATGACCCACAAGTCTAGGGGATCTATCGCAGTCCTTTCGATAAGTAAGAGTGTCGAATCCAATGAGGAGCAGAAGGAAATGCCAAGCGGTTTTCAGTAAGGTATTCTCTGCAAGCACTGAAATTGTAGGTAACAGATAGTTTTGTGATAAGATAATTTGTAACGGGTAACAAGCAATGAAAGTAAATAAGGTGCATCAAGGTGGCCCAATCCTTTTTGTAGCAAAGGACAAGCCTGGACAAGTTCTTATAATGAGAAAAGCGCTCCCAAGGACACATTGGAATTGTCGTCAAGCTAGTTTTCATCACGCTCATATGATTCGCGTTCGTTACTTTGATAATTTGATATGTGGGTGGACCGGTGCTTGCGTACTGCCCTTTCTTGGACAAGCATCCCACTTATGATTAACCCCTGTTGCAAGCTACCGCAACTACAAAAGAAGTATTAAGGTAAACCTAACCATAGCATGAAACAAGTGGATCCAAATCAGCCCCTTGCGAAGAAACTTATAAACTAGGATTCAAGCTTCATTCACTCTAGCAACCCATCATCTACTTATTACTTCCCAATGCCTTCCTCTAGGCCCGAATAATGGTGAAGTGTCATGTAGTCAACATTCACATAACACCACTAGAGGAGAGACAACATACATCTCATCAAAATATCGAACGAATACCAAATTCACATGACTACTAATTGCAAGACTTAACCCATGTCCTCAGGAACAAACGTAACTACTCACAAAGCATATTCATGTTCATAATCAGAGGGGTATTACTATGCATTAAGGATCTGAACATATGATCTTCCACCAAAGAAACCAACTAGCATCAACTACAAGGAGTAATCAACACTACTAGCAACCCACAGGTACCAATCTGAGGTTTTGGTACAAAGATTAGATACAAGAGATGAGCTAGGATTTGAGAGGAGATGGTGCTGGTGAAGATGTCGATGGAGATGCACCCCCTCCTGATGAGAGGATCGTTGGTGATGACGATGGTTATGATTTCCCCCTCCCGGAGGGAAGTTTCCCCGACAGAACAGCTCCGCCGGAGCCCTAGATTGGTTCCGCCAAGGTTCCGCCTCGTGGCGGCGGAGTTTCGTCCAGTAAGCTTGCTTATGATTTTTTTCCATTAGAGGCAGGAAAAGGTCCCATATAATCAAAGCCCCAAACATCAAATAGTTCAATAACAAGAGAATAATTCATAGGCATTTCTTGACGTCTGCTAATATTACCAATTCTTTGACATTCATCACAGGACAAGACAAACTTACGGGCATCTTTGAAGAGAGTAGGCCAATAAAAACCGGATTGCAATACCTTATGTGCAGTTCTATATCCAGCGTGGTGTCCTCCATATGCCTTAGAGTGACACTTGCGTAGGATCTATTCCTGTTCATGCTCAGGTACACAACTTCTAATAACACCATCTACTCCTTCTTTATAAAGGTGTGGGTCATCCCAGAAGTAATGTCTTAAATCATAAAAGAACCTTTTCTTTTGCTGGTACATGAAACTAGGTGGTATAAATTTAGCAACAATGTAATTAGCATAATCAGCATACCATGGAATAGTACAAGAAGCATTTGTGACAGCTAATTGTTCACCAGGAAAGCTATCATCAATAGGTAGTGGGTCATCAAGAACATTCTCTAACCTAGACAAGTTGTCTGCAACGGGGTTCTCATCTCCCTTTCTATCAATAATATGCAAATCAAATTCTTGTAGCAAGAGAACCCATCTAATAAGTCTAGGTTTAGCATCTTTCTTTTCCATGAGATATTTTATAGCAGCATGATCAGTGTGAATAGGTACTTTAGAATCAACAATATAAGGTCTGAACTTATCACAAGCAAATACAACTGGTAAGAATTCTTTTTCAGTAGTAGCACATTTAGTTTCTTTTCAACTCATTGTCCTAGAACAACCCCTACGGCATAATCGCTGGCATCACACATAATTTCAAAGCGTAAATTCCAATCAGGTGGCTGACCAATAGGTGCGGAAATCAAAGCTTTCTTAAGTATTTCAAATGCTTCTACAGAATCATTATCAAAGACAAAAGGAATATCTTTTTGCAGTAAATTAGTCAGAGGCCTGGAAATTTTAGAGAAGTCCTTAATGAACCTCCTATAAAAACTGGCATGACCAAGGAAATTTCTTATACCTTTGATGTTCTTGGGACACGGCATCTTTTCAATAGCATCAACTTAGCTTTATCAACTTCAATACCTCTTTCAGAAATTATATGCCCCAAGATAATGCCATCATTAACCATAAAGTGGCACTTCTCCTAATTCAAAACAAGACTAGTATCTTTGCATCTCTGCAAAACTCGTTCAAGGTTGCTCAAGCAATCATCAAAGTAGGATCAATAAACGGTGAAATCATCCATGAATACCTCACAAATCTTTTCAAAAAAGTCAGAGAGTATAGCCATCATGCATCTTTGAAAGGTAGTAGGTGCATTACATAAACCAAAAGGCATACGTCTATAAGCAAAAGTACCGAAAGGGCAAGTAAAAGTAGTCTTTGCTTGATCATCTGCTGACATAGGTATTTGAGAGAAACCAGAGTAACCATCTAGAAAGCAAAAATGTGTATGTTTGGATAGTCTTTCTAGCATTTGATCAATAAAAGGTAGAGTAAAATGATCTTTTTTAGTAGCTTTATTTAATTTACGGAAATAAATTACCATCCTATAACCTGTAATAATTCTTTGCAGGATCAATTCATCTTTATTATTAGGAACGACAGTAATACCTCCCTTCTTAGGGACGCAATGGACAGGACTTACCCACTGACTATCAACAACGGGATAAATTATACCTGTGTCGAGGAGCTTTAGTATTTCCTTTCTTACCACTTCTTTCATCTTAGGATTTAAACGCTGTTGGTGATCAATAACTAGTTTGGCGTCTTCTTCCAAATTTATTTTGTGTTGGCATAAAGTGGGACTAATGCCCTTAAGATCATCAAGAGTCTATCCAATAGTAGCGCAGTGCTTCTTCAGTGTTTTCAATAATCATTCCTCTTCCTGCTCTGAAAGGTTAGCACTAATAATAACAGGATATATCTTCTTTTCATCAAGATAAGCATATTTAAGAGTATCAGGTAATGGTTTAATCGCAAACACGGGATCACCCTTGGGTGGAGGAGGATCCCCTAGGATTTCAACAGGCAAGTTGTGTTTCAAAATAGGACCCTCTTTAAAGAATATTTCATCTATTTCCCTTTTTTCATTCATAAACATATCATTTTCATGGTCTAGCAAATATGTTTCTAAAGGATCGTTAGGAGGCACAACAATAGAAGCAAGACCAATTATTTCATCCTTACTAGGCAATTCTTTATCATGGGGTTGTCTATGAAACTTAGCAAAATTAAATTCATGAGACATATCCCCTAAGCCAATTGTAACAACATCCTTTTCGCAATCTATCTTAGCATTAACAATGTTCAAGAAGGGTCTACCAAAAATAATAAGACAGAAGCTATGTTGTGGGGAACCAAGAACAAGAAAATCAGTAGGATATTTAACTTTCCCACACAGGACTTCAATATCTCTAACAATCCCAATTGGTGAAATAGTATCTCTATTGGCAAGCTTAATTGTAACATAAATTTCTTCTACTTCAACAGGTGCAATATCATGCATAATTTCTTCATATAAGGAAAAAGGTATTGCACTGGCACTAGTGCCCATATCACATAAGCCATGATAAAAATGATCTCCTATTTTAACAGTAATAACAGGCATGCCTACAACAGGTCTCTGTTTCTTAGCATTGGGTCTAGCAATTCTAGCAGCTTCATCACAGAAATAAATAACATGCCCATCAATATTATCGGCCAAGAGATCTTTAACCATAGCAATACTAGGTTCAACTTTAATTTGCTCAGGAGGTGTATATGTTCTAGTATTACTCTTACGAACCATAGTTGAAGCTTTAGCATGTCCTAATAGGGAAAGGTGGTTTTTCAACATAAGTAGTCAGAACAATAGGATCATTATAAGTGATAGTCTTTTCTTCAACTCCAATAAGTGCAACTACTTTTACTTCAGTGGAAGGATTATATTTAAACCACTTCTCCTTAGGGAGATCAACATGAGTAGCAAATGATTCACGGAAGGAAGTTACTATCTCAGAGTCAAGTCCATATTTAGTGCTAAATCCACAAAAAGCATCGGTATCCATAAAAGATTTAACACAATCAAACTTAGGTGTGATACCTGATTCCTTACCATCGTCGGAATCCCAATCTTCAGAGTTGCATTTAATTCTTTCCAATAAATCCCACTTTAATTCAATAGTCTTCATCATATAAGAACCAACACAAGAAGTATCAAGCATGGAGCGATTATTGAGACAAAGCCGAGCATAAAAATTTTGAATAATCATTTCTCTTGAGAGCTCATGATTGGGGCATGAATATAACATTGACTTAAGCCTCCCACAAGCTTGAGAGATGCTTTCTCCTTTGCGAGGCCAAAAATTATATCTATAATTGTGATCACTATGAACAAGATGCATAGGATAAAACTTCTAGTGAAATTCCAATTTCAATCGTTTATATTCCCAGGATCCCGTATCATCACATAGCCTATGCCGTGTCAATGCATCTCCCTTCAAAGATAAAGGGAAGAACTTCTTCCTGACAACATCGTTGGGCATACCTGCAAGCTTAAATAATCCACAAACTTCATCCACATAAATAATGTGTAAATCGGGATGCAATGTTTCGTCTCCTGCAAAGGGATTAGCTAGCAGTTTTTCTACCATACCCGAAGGAATTTCAAAGTAAATATTTTCAGTAGATTCAGTAGGTTGAGGAGCAACTCTTTGCTCTACTGGTCGGGGTGAAGATACCCCGAACAAGCCCCTCAAAGGATTAGTTTCCATAGTAACAAGTGACAATAAATTTCAGAACACTATATAAATGTTTCCTTACCAAGTTCCACTTACCAAAGGCGCTTCACTCCCTGGCAATGGCGCCATAAAAGAGTCTTGATGACCCACAAGTGTAGGGGATCTATCGTAGTCCTTTCGATAAGTAAGAGTGTCGAACCCAACAAGGAGCAGAAGGAAATGACAAGCGGTTTTCAGTAAGGTATTCTCTGCAAGCACTAAAATTGTAGGTAACAGATAGTCTTGTGATAAGATAATTTGTAACGGGTAACAAGCAATGAAAGTAAATAAGGTTCAACAAGGTGGCCCAATCCTTTTTGTAGAAAAGGACAAGCCTCCACAAGTTCTTATAATGAGAAAAGCGCTCTCGAGGACACATGGGAACTATCGTCAAGCTAGTTTTCATCACGCTCATATGATTCACGTTCGTTACTTTGATAATTTGATGTGTGGGTGGACCGGTGCTTGGGTACTGCCCTTTCTTGGACAAGCATCCCACTTATGATTAACCCCTATTGCAAGCTTCCACAACTATAAAAGAAGTATTAAGGTAAACCTAACCATAGCACTAAACAAGTCGATCCAAATCAGCCCCATACGAAGCAACTTATAAACTAGGGTTTAAGCTTCTCTCACTCTAGCAACCCATCATCTACTTATTACTTCCCAATGCCTTCCTCTAGGCCCAAATAATGGTGAAGTGTCATTTAGTCGACGTTCACATAACACCATTAGAGGAGAGACAACGTACATCTCATCAAAATATCGAACGAATACCAAATTCACATGACTACTAATAGTAAGACTTCACCCATGTCCTCAGGAACAAACGTAAGTACTCACAAAGCATATTCTTGTTCATAATCATAGGGGTGTTAATATGCATTATAGATTTCAACATATGATCTTCCACCAAATAAACCAACTAGCATCAACTACAAGGAGTAATCAACACTACTAGCAACCCAGAGGTACCAATCTAAGGTTTTGGTACATAGAATGGAAACAAGAGATTAACAAGGGTTTGAGAGGAGATGGTGCTGGTGAAGATGTTGATGGAGATTGACCCCCTCTCGATGAGAGGATCATTGGTGATGACGATGGTGATGATTTTCCCCTCCTGGAGGGAAGTTTCCGCCTCGTGGTGGCGGAGTTTCGTCCCGTAAGCTTGCTTATGATTTTTTCCAGTGTAAAAGACATCATATAGCATAAGATGGGCACCGGAGGGCTGCCAGGTGGCCCACGAGGCAGGGGCCGCGCCCAGGGGGTTAGGGCACGGCCCCCACCCTCGTGGGTGGTGGGTGGCCCCCCTCAGGTGTTTCTTCCGCTGGATATTTTTTATTAATTCCCAAAATGACTTTCGTGGAGTTTCAGGACTTTTGGAGCTATGCAGAATAGGTCTCCAATATTTGCTCCTTTTCCAGCCCAGAATGCCAGCTGCCGGCATTCTCCCACTTCATGTAAAACTTGTAAAATAAGAGAGAATAGCCATAAGTATTTTGACATAACGTGAAATAACATCCCATAATGCAATAAATATCGATATAAAAGCATGATTCAAAATGGACGTATCATTATTCTCCATCGACTACAGCCCCACGCCGCACCAGAATCAATTATAACCTTTCTCCTTGTCTCAATCTGCGACTCCACTACCGCGTGTTCCCATCTCTGGGTCGTTCCCGTCTGGGGCCTCGCCCTCGTCCACTGCCTCTTTGCGCTCGGTGCAGCGTGGTCAACAAACAAGAGTCATTGGAAGAGGACTGTACGTGGTGAGCCTGATATCTGGGAGCCACGAGGTCCATGGTCGCATGCAAGGAAAGTTCCTCCTTATTACGCTGAAAAAATGTTTCCTCCCCCTGACAGCTGGGACCCACCGGCTATATCTTTGCACTGAAGAAAGTGCCTCCTTGTTATGCAAAAAAAATTATTCATCCCATTGACAGCTGGGACCCATCAGATTTGGTGGATGACTTGCAGGCTTACCAAGAGGACGTGTATGTAGGGCTTTGTCAACTTAATCAACAAATGATTCTAGCAGCTGGACCGTTGGATGTTAATCCAACAGTCGTGCTCCTTCTTCAACCTATGTTCTTACTCATGTCTCCCGTGGGCGGAACCGTGGCAATGCTGCCGCGCACCCAAACCAGTCAAGTTTCCCACTCCTCTCCATCTGCGACTCCACTATCGCGTCTTCCCCATCTCCGGGTCATTCCAGTCTGGGGCCTCGCCCTCATCCACCAGCCTTGGTGCGCTCGGCATGGTGTGGTCAACGTGGTCAACAACCGAGAGTCATCAGAGAATGACCTTACGTGAGAGGCTGACAATGGGGACGCACCACGCCCATGGATGCATGCATGCAACGGAACGCGGCGTGGTTAACATGGTCAAGGAACGACTTCCATTAGAAGAGTACTTTACATAGAGAGGCTGACAGTTGGGTCCACGGCCGCAGCAAGGAAGTGCCTCCTTATTATGCGGAAAATAATGATTCCTCTACCTGACAACAGGGACCCACCGAACGGGCCACCATATTTCATGAAAAAAATGTTTTGCCCCTGACTGCTAGGACCCACCAGCTACATCTTCGCACACAAGGAAGTGCGTCCATATTACAGGAAAAAAAATGTTTCCCCCCGACTGCTGGGACCCACCAGCTACATCTTTGCATGCAAGGAAGTGCCTGACAGTCAGGACGCACCTGGTCGAAGCGTACGTATCATTGTCATTTTGGTCGCGAACGTGTAGATACATGCTGGTCGATGTAGAGGCGTGCACGTGTCGTAGTAGAGTCGTGCATGTGTCGTAGTAGAGGTGCGCACGTAGCATGTACACATACGTACACCGAGAAAGTAAATACGGCCATGTACATACATACGGGCGGGGCCGTGAACCCCTACTCGCGCATACGTACGGTCAGGGCTCGTGTTCATGGCTGGGCAGAACGGAGAAACTGCGTCGTCATCATGTTCCTGGGGAGCCAACTGGCTGGGTCGAAACGGAATGCATCATGGTGTTCGTCGGGAGGGCTTGGACAGAACATCCGATGGAAACGAGGCCTGGCGTACCGCAGAATGGAGGAAACAGCCTTGTGTTCGACAGGCCACGGTCGAAACAGGATCTTGTTCATCGGGAGGGGTCTGGAATACCGCGAACAAGAGGAAACAGACTTCTATTGAACCTCGCACTACAAAAAAATACACTTCCGTGTTTGTCACAATAGGTCGCATTTTTTGTCATGCATGTACATCCATGACGATTTTATGACAGAATCAAGATAGTCATACCTGTGCTGTCGTAGAAGTGTTCCATGACATTACCAAAATTATCATCACGGAAGTGTCCACTTCCATGGCGATAAGTCGCGCGTTACAGAAGTGCTTTCTTCAAGGGTGACCGACACGTGGCATCCACCGTAACAGAATGCCGTTAAGCTATCGGGTCGGGTTTTGGATCCGATAACCCGTTAACAGCCCCGACCAATGGGGATTTTCCACGTGTAAAATCATCATTGGCTGGAGGAGACACGTGTTAGCTCCGCGTTGGCACAGATGTCACTCATCCAATGGGCGAGACGCGCCTATGATATGTTGACATGTGGACCAGCCCATCAAGTCTAAATGGGCCGGCCCAACTAAAGGCCCACAAGATTTTGTGGACCATAATGGGCCGGCCCAGCTAAAGGCCCACAAGATTTTGCGGACCATAATGGGCCGGCCCAGGTAAAGGCCCGCAAAAATTTTGTGTGCCATAATGGGCCGGCCCAGGTAAAGGCAACAAGATTCCTGCGGGTCATAATAGGCCGGCCCAGGTCAAGGCCACAAGATTCCTGCGGAACATAATGGGCCGTCCTAGCTAAAGGCCCACAAGATTTCGCGAACATTAATGGGCCGGCCCAGCTATGGGCCCACAAGATTTGAGGACCCTAGTAGGCCGACCCATTAACTGGCTGCCATGTTTTGGGCCAAATTCTGGCCCATATTTGATCCGGTCCATTAATGGTCTGCCACGTTCTAGGCCTAATAATGGCCCATATGAGATACGAACCGTTAAAAGCCTACCACGTTTAGGGTCAAATTACGGCCCAGATCAGGTCCGACCCTTTAAGAGGCTTTGGGCTAAATTATGGCCCATATGAGATTCGTCCCGCCAACTGGACGCTATGCTTTTGGGCCCACTTGCTAAAGGCCCATTTAGGAATTCGGCCTGGTATTAGTTTCGGCCTATTAAGGGTCCGTTTAACATTTCGGCCCTATATTAATTTCGGCCTGTCGAAAGCCTGTCATATAGTTGGGCCTAACTACGGCCTATTTTGCATCTGGCCTGCTCACAGACGATATCTGATTTGGCCAAACAAGGACCGAGACAATTTTGGCATGTTAAAAGCACGTGATTTGATTCGCATAATCATGGCCGGGGTCCATTTCAGGCTGCTGCCGGTCCGTGAGCTGTTCGGCACGTTTCAGGCCCAACCCACTTCTTAGCCTCCTAAAATCCCATTGAGTTTTCTTGCGAAAAGAGGGCCGGGGGTTACTCGACCTATTAAAGGCCCGAATCTACTAGTTGGCCAGTTTACTTTTGGCCTTTTAATGGACCAAGATGATAGGGCCCGTGATGCGAATCATACATCATGATTGCATGACGGCCCGATTATGTACCGTAATTTCATGGTTTGGCCGGTTTACTGCGAAGACAGGATATATGTACAGTAAAATAACTGCAGCATCGTGAATAAGAAAAAACCTAGACTATATAATAAAGAAATTATGGCGTATTACATCCACTGGTCATCAAAGTTCGCCACTATGATAATAAAGCACAAGCAAACAACATATTACATACACTGGGCATCAAAGATCACCACCAGTGCAAATAAACACGCCGACAAAATAATACACAAAACCGACAACACTTCAATAGAGTTCACGAAAGGTTAGCCCTGCTGGGGAGCTGCAGCGCAAGTAGCTGAGCAAGCTGATGAGACTGCGCTTGTTCAACACTTATATGTTCCTCACTCTGAAAGATAAACAAGCAGACAGATGGTAGGTTTTGCATATAAAAGGATCAGTGCTTACAATTCATCACATTTCTTACTGACGAATAAAGTGACACAGTTTAAAACTGCATTAACACAATATGGTATTGTCCAGGTCAAGACATGGCAGGAAATGACATTGTGAAGGAGTTGGCAGCTTTACGACACCACTGGATTATAGATCAAGAACTCATAAGTATCAATGGTTAGTGTGCTGTCAATTTATCCCATTTCAGATTGGCAAATAAAGAGACGATTTAAATTATAGTAGAATGATATGAAATTGTTCATAGTTAAGACACTGCAGAATATGACATTGTGCTGTAGTGGGTAGGTTCACCACACCACTGGATTACGGATGAAGAACAGAAGCATACATGAAGTGCAAAAGAAGATCACTTGCTCTGTATAGTTTAATTTACATGGTATGTAGGAGGAATTTGGTTGTACAACTGAAAACTTAAATTGAGAAGGACAAACTTTTGTTTATTAACTACATAATAAACTTTAAACATGCAATTTGATGCAAACACCAAAAATAAACAGCTGCTATAGTCATGCCTAACCAAATATACACAACAAAGTTTGAAGGCTTGAGAAGGACAAACTTACATTACTCGTGAATACAGGCTCTATAAAGCCCGTGTCCATGCTGATGGGGGGGGGGGCAATTCAAGAAGTTTACCACAGAATCTCCTTCATAAGCATTGCCTTTATTCTACATTTTGTTAAGAGTAAATATAGATGTGATAATATACGAAAAATGGAGAATATTTAAGATAAGATGAAGAATGATGCTACATAACCAAGTAGCTATAAATGTGTGTGCAGCAATACAGGCAAAAGGCACAGCCAAGAGCAACGCACAACTAAACTTCTATGGTAATAGTAAATATAGATCTGATGTGTAGCAAATGGAGGGCAATGGAAAATAAGCTGCAAAGTGATGGTACATGAACAACTACCTTTCAATATAAGTACACTGATAAAGGACAGCATGTACTTACAAGAACAATGCAGAGCTAAAAAAATTCATTGGCATTGGATATATTCTACACTAATGTAAGCATTCATACAGATCAGATAATTTGGAGCGAACAATTGATAAGCAAGCTATCATGCATACTGCTGTCACATAATGAACCAGGTATGTATGCAAGTATAGTGATACAGGACAACAGGTACTAACAAGAGCAAAGCAGCGGGCAGCATATTTGCGATATCCTGTCATTCTTTTCGAACCGAAATTCTTCTTCGAGCAGATTTCCTGCAAAAAAGATCCGTAAGGCACATGCGGAAAAGTAGAAGTTCAAATTGTCATGTGATTTCATAGACAGTACCTCATCCTGGGAACGAGACCAGTGCATAACAAGGTTTTTCCATTCAATGTCTTATAAATTTAGCACAGGAGACTTCACCGGAAATTCGTTTATAGACATGCCATGAAAGTGTGATTTCCTCAGGTAACACGGATACTGCTGTTATGCTTCCTTGAAAAGCACAAGCAAGCGTTGCTCGTCATGACTATCCAGATTGACCCTCGCCTAGTTACAACAATGTAATGTAAATCATTCATGTGTTCAATCAGCTGAAAACAGGAAAATACTAACCATGAATAATAGCACTTACACGTAAGTTGGACAGGAAGATGTGAAAATGGTGTTTGTCTTCACTATAATCATCCCATGATGGGAATATATGCACGTAGTCCCTAACAACATTGAAAGCATTGTCTTTTAAACTAGGATTAAATGGAATGGGGTTCCAATCTGTAGGAATTGGCCGTCTCTGCAGTTGGGATTGGTCTTCGGTCGGTGGACTTGCTGTACTTTTTGCTGGAGTGGGATTTTTCTGTGGTACGGCTGGTGCTATAGCAAATGAAATCAGTATACCTTTGGCTGGAGTGCAGGTCCTGTGTGGTGGGGCTAGTGGTGTGGCCAGTGAAGTATGGGTACAGTCTGCTGGAGTTGGTCCTACGTTTTGTGTCACTGGTTGTACAACCAATATAAGTGGGGTGTTGTCTGATTTCTCTGGCACAACCACGTTTTTCAAGGACTATGCTAGTGCTCCTTCAGGTTCGGCAATCACCCTCTTCCTTTTTTATGTCTGATACACAAGAACAACATTTGAGTGGAAAAACATGGTATGATGACAGATGGAATATGTATTGATAATGTATGGGCATGGCATCTCGACATATATGATGAGTAAACTAAGCAGATGGCGGTGCAACAAAATAGAAGAAATGCAATACAACATATGCAAGATTAGAACAGGTACCTTGATGGGTGAACAGGACAGGCCATCTGCCTTTGACTCCTCAAGGTTAGAATAGTCATTAGGGTCATATTCTGAACAAGAATCAACAGGTGGGGAGCGTATGAGTTTCATTGCATCCAGAATGGCACTCAATGCCTTGGTGCCAATTTTGTAAGTCATTGCAGTGTTCCACAATATTCTTCTGATGCACGGATTCTGATATTCACTGTAATTGCGTATAATACCTGAGAACCATGAAAACATAAATAGTTGTGAGATTATCTTTGTAATGCAGATGATATCCTAATATAGGGGCGCCCCTGTAAACACTTGTGAGCTATCACTGGATTCTGATGAGAGAGCTCATGTGTTCTATAATATGGTGCGTGCATTTATATAATCTGGCACAAGTACACACAAAAATAGGCTCCAGAAGTAAGGATAGTTCACAGATGATAGGTTCATAATATACTGTATAGAGAGTTTATTGCCAAACCATGATAACAAGAGCACACAACAAATAGGCAGATCGTAGTGTACATAACAGGGATACACCATAACCACGATATATAAATCGGGAAAGTGGAACTGGCTTGAAAATACGGTGTTGTATTGCCGCTAGTAATTGAAAGCCTATCAATCACATACAGGCCAGCTCTATCACTTGTTGACTGCAGATGTCCCTGCGCCCGTTCCTGACAAGGAACATACTGTACGTACTAAATAAAGAATGAACAAAGAGGAACATGCTAAAGAACAGAAGAGGAAGCATATTCTTGAGGTTCCGCTTCATTGCATACAATGTTGGTTGCCCACTCATGATGAATCACAGCGCCCAAAGAAATGCAATCTGAACAAGAGTAATTAGGATCATATTCTGAACAAGAGTCAACAGGTGGGGAGCGTTTGAGTTTCATTGCATCCAGAATGGCACTCAATGCCTTGGTGCCAATTTTGTAAGTCATTGCAGTGTTTAGCTTCAAGAGTGGAGTGCTCCTAGTGCGACACAAAGAAGCTACACAGATCATAGTGTACATATAACGGGAAAACCTTAAGCATCAGAGTAAAATCAGCAAAGTGGAACTTGCTGGAATATATGTGCTAGTATTGCCGGTACGGCTAGAAAGGCTTCGGACACCAGCTCTCTTCAAGTGAAGGTGTGATAATGTTAATATCAGTGTAACTCTCAAAGGCGACACAGCTCCCCGCATTTCCTTGCTATTCTTATAGGATTCAAGTGGGCAGGCCACTACAAATCCTATTCATATGTTTACAAAATCCTACGAATCAAAGAATCTCAAAGTGTCCATCACAACCAACCGTATAGACCTCTACACTGCAAATGTACCTGCTCATCTTCAATAGAAGGAACATACTGTACTACTATCATACTCCCTCCGTTCCAAAATATAAGTCTTGGTAGAGATTTCCACTGTGGATGACATACAGATGTATCCAGATGCATTTTAGAGTGTAGATTGACTCATTTTGCTCCATACGTAGTCCATGGTGTAATCTATACAAAGACTTGTATTTAGGAACGGAGAGAGTACATATTAAAGAAGAACGAAAGAGGAACATGGTAAAGAAGACCAAGCAGATTTTGCATAATAAAATGTTAGTTGCGTAGTGCCCACACATGATGAACCAGAGCCCATTAAGAATGCAACTCCTAGCTATCTCTCGACCATTTCAGGCGGTTGGATGAAGATCCTACGTCTCCTAACCCTTCTTCTTCCTCGTCTCTGATTCTACCCATACAGAACACCGCTCGGGCAGCCGGCTGGACCACCGACCCCCATCGTCTGTGTTCCGGCGCCACCCCCACCCCTACCCCCGCCCCAATCCCCACCCCCATCGAATTTTCTTCATTCGGCGAGGCCCCACAACCACCCGAGCCCCTTCGTTCGCACCGGCAAACTCCGGTGAGCTCTGAAAAATCGATTGAACCAATTTTGAAATTTAGTCTACTGTGATTTAACTAGTGTGGAATATAAAAGGGGAAAACCATAAGCATTGGGAGTATAGTGTTGAGCATGCCATGGCGAATCTGAAGGTGCAAACCGGACAAAGGCAACTTCGCAACCAAGATAAGAAATCAGAGTAAAGTAGTGACGATCGATTTTCTTGCTGGGGTAAATAAGTTGAGCAGATACGAAAGAGTACCGCTGTCACATCCCTAGCTCGTGGCATTGCATCCATGCATCATTTTCAATTTCTATTAATTTTGAAATGGGGATGCTTAAACCCTAGCACCAAATGGATTCAACTAGTGTCAAAATAAAATCTTTTTTATTGAACTCAAAATGCCTCTAAAAATGTTCAACATTTCTGGTTTGAGGTGGAAGCATTTACCAAAAATGGTTTATAGTTTTGCAGGACATATTTGGGCTTTGTTTTAATTCGAACATATTTGAATTGGAGCTATTTAAATGCTATATATATTTTAGATGCTCCAAAAATGTTGGAAGTTGTTATGGGTCACTGGAATAATTCAGACAGCACCCCTAATTATTTCCAGGATTTTATAAAATGGTTTAGTATTTTACTAAATCAAAACAAAACAGAAGAAATAGAAAAACAGAAACAAATAAGAGAGGGAGAGAGTTACCTGGACCTACCTGCTATGCAGCCCACCTGGCCGGCCCAGCTGGCAGCCCACCTGCTGGCCCAGCCCAGCAGCCCACCCCCTGCCGTCTTCCTCCTGCCAGGAGGACAGACAGGTGCGTGGCAAGCGCGCCGACGACACCTTGCCACCTCCTGCTTCAGCCGCGCAGCCTCGACCCCTAGGCGTGCCACGGAGATGCCCCGAAGCCCCTGCTCCCTCTCCACCACTCGCTGCTCCCTCTCCTCCTCTATAGCTCCTCCCCGCGCCCCATCCGAGAGCCGCTGTTGCCACCGCTCGCCGTAGCCACGCCCACAGGCCCTCCCTCGCCTCGCCGACGTGTCCATGGCCTCCGCCTCGACGCCCTCGTCCTCCATGTCGACTCGCTCGACGCCGGACGCCCCAAAACATCATCCCCGACCTCGTTTTCGTTGTTCGGCCGCCGAGATCGCCGGCGACCTCCCGTCTCCATCAGCCCCTCCCCAAGCTCGCCGACCCGCTCTTCGCACTCGCTGTGAGCCACTGACCGTCCCCACCCTCTTCATTCTCTCTGCCACTCGCCCTACCCGCTGCACCACCCGCACCTGCACACGTCGCCGCCTCTGCAGGACGCCATCGTGGCCACAACCCCTCGAGCTCGAACACGAGCGCGTCACCGTGTTCGCCACACCCCAGGAGTCTGCAGCACCTCTCCGCGTCCCCTGCCGTGCATCCTACCGCCGAACCGGGCTCGCTCGAGCTTCGGCCGCCGCTGCCGAGCTCGTGGCTGTCATCTCCGGCGGCCCTAGCTGCTGCTGCTTGCCGCAACGGGCGCGGGTGACCTTCAGCTTCCCGTAGCCGCCCTCCGCCGTCCATTTGGGCACCGGAGGAGCAATCCCGAGCCCTCCGCCGCGTTCGGCCTCGCCGGCGGCTAAACGCTGGCGGGTTGACCGCTTTTGACCGCCGGTGGATTAGGCCCGGTTGACTAGGGGATTTGACCTCCCCTGGGTCTATGACATGCGGGCCCCACCCGGCTAATTAAAATTGTTTAGGTTTAAATTTAGTTAGTTCACCCTAGGTTAGTGCTAATTAAACTAGGTTAGTTAGTTACTCACTGACACGTCGGTCCCACTGGTCAGTTTGACCTGGACCGGGTCAGTTGACCTGCTGAGGTCAGCATGACGCAATGCTGACACAGTAATAGGCTTTTCTGGATTTACTCTTTTTCAGGTAATTTCAAAAAATAGTGCTAACTTCTAAAAATCATAGAAATTAATCTGTAACTCCAAATGCAAAGATTTATATATGAAAAATGATCAGAAAAATCCAATCTATCCATCTGTACTGGTTTCATGCATGTTTGAACAACTTAAAGCTGCTGTATACAACAATTTGAATTAACGGCATTAGAAATGTCATATATGGAGTTTGAATTTGAATCTTAGATTCAAACCAACTCCATTTAACCTGCTGCTAGTTGCATTAGCTCAAACCACAGCATATTGCCATGTCATGATCATGCATCATACTGTGCATTGCATTGATTGTGTTTCCTCTCGATAGACGTGATACCGACGATGAGATCGATAACACCGATGAAGAACTATACTATCTTCAAAAGTGCCAGGCAAGCAAAAAACCCTTGTTCATTCTGATACAATCCTACTCTCTCGCTCCTGCTCTCTTTTACTGCATTAGGACAACAACAATTCATCTGTTACTTGCTACGGTAGCTGAACCCCTTTATCCTCTGCATTACCTGTCATTGCCACAGTAAATAGATGAAAGCCACTAGCATGAGTAGGAGTTGTTTGAGCCCTGTTGTGCCTACTCATTCATGTTTGTTTGTCATGCCTGCTATTGCTTAGAGTTGAGTCAGGTCTGATTCATCGGGGATGAATCGGAGGTGTGTGAACATGTCCTACTATGTGTGAGCTAAGTGTGTGAACACGATTTGGTAAAGGTAGCGGTGAGAGGCCATGTAGGAGTACATGGTGGGTTGTCTCATTGAAGCCGTCCTTACGAACTAAGTATTGTGTTTGTGATCCATGATTCAACTACTACCATGCATTGGGCCCTGAAATATGACCCCGCTTGACTTCTTAACCACCCTAGTCCTCTGTCCAGGAGTTGCAAGTAGTTTCTGGTGTTTGTAGTATGCTGGAGGCCGTGCGCAGCACTGACCGGAGGGGTGGGCTGTGATGCGGTAGGCACGTGGCCGGGTATACCGGGCGCCCGTTTGGTGTCTCGGAACCCTGTACACATTGTTTGGGGCCGTATGTGGAAACCTTGGCCGGACTCCCTGCGGATGGAACCTGAATAGGCGATAAACCTGGACTAGAGACTTGAGTGTTTAGGTAGGTCGTGGTCTACACCCACGTCGGCTTTCGCTTGAAGTCTGCCAAGCACATGTCGTGTGCAGACGCTAAGTGGTGGAAACATGCATGAAGAAGTACACCCCTGCAGGGTTATAAATGATCTATTCGAATAGCCGTGTCCGCAGTAAAGGACTTCTGGGTTGCCTATAACAGTTCATAGACAAGTGAAAGTGGATACTCTAAAATACGCAAGATAAGCGTGAGTGCTACGGATGGCGTTCTCGTAGGGAGACGGGAGCGGATCCATAGTAGTCTATTGATATGGTGAATATGTGGACTCGTGTGCGCCACCTCAAAAGAGTTACATGAAGTTGTAGTTTAGGATAGCCAATGAGTCAAAGCTGGCTTGCTGCAGTTAAACCCCACCATTCCCATTGTTGATAATGATGCATATGTAGTTAGTTCTGATGTAAGTGTTGCTGGGTACATTTGTACTCACGTTTGCCCATTTTATGTTTTGCAGAGAGACTTCAGTCTCACTAGTAGTTTCATGTGGACTTCGACGTTTAGCTTGTTACCTCAGCTACGATCTTGTGCCCTCGGTAGGATCCAGTAGATAGTCAGGCTTCTTAGCCTTTTTCATTTGTAGATGTCTATACTCAGACATGTTAAGCTTTCGCTTGTGCTTTGACTTGTATGCTCTGAGTGCTGAGTCGAGAGACTCATGTTTGTAATATCTCGCTCCTCGGAGCCTATTGAATAAAATACTTGAGTTGTAGAGTCATGTTGTGATGCCATGTTGTATTTGCACATATCGAGCATATTGTGTGTATGCTATTGAAATGCTTGGTATGTGTGGGATCTGACTATCTAGTTGTTTATCCTTGGTAGCCTCTCTTACCGGGAAATGTCTCCTAGTGCTTCCACTGAGCCATGGTAGCTTGCTACTGCTCCGGGACACTTAGGCTGGCTAGCATGTGTCCTTCTTCGTTCCTGTGTCTGTCCCTTCGGGGAAATGTCACGTGATGAATACTGGAGTCCTGTTAGCCCCCTACAGCCCGGTTTACCGGAGTCCTGCTAGCCCAGTGCTTCAGCCCGGATTCACTCGCTGATGACCGACACGTTCGATGTTGGGTCATGGATACCTGTCCCTGTAAGTCTGTGCCACTTTGGGTTTACGACTAGCCATGTCAGCCCGGGCTCCTTATCATATGGATACTAGCGACACTATCATATATGTGTGCCAAAAGGCCCAAACGGTCCCGGGCGAAGGTAAGGCGACACCCGTGGGAATACCGTGTGTGAGGGCGCAAAGTGATATGAGGTGTTACATGCTAGATCGATGTGGCATTGAGTCGGGGTCCTAACAACCGCCTCTGGTGCGGCGCCGTGTATGCATCTGCTAAGAATGTGACGTTGGTGCAGTAGCGATGGCTGTCGGTGGCATGGAAGAAGATCTAGGAGGGTAGACGGTGGCGGGAGGGCACGATGGACGAGACGGTCGTAGGAGCGGCGACGGCAAGGTGGACGACGGCGGGGATTAAGCGACAGGACGGGATGCAAGGATCCCGGTCCGAAGCCATGGATGAGAGAGGTTGATCTCTTGTAATGGAAGGCGGCGTCGGGGTATTATCTCCGGCATGGTGGAGGAGGACGGCGGTGGATGGGGTGGCGGACGGCGGTGGACGAAGGAGGGTGGGGTGGAGAGGGTGTTTTGGCGCCCATGGAGTACGAATGGGGAAAAGGGAGGTAGAGAGGTGATGACCCAAAATTGTAGGGGATCAATCGTAGTCCTGTCGATAAGTAAGAGTGTCGAACCCAACGAGGAGCAGAAGGAAATGATGAGCGGTTTTCTGTAAGGTTTTCTCTGCAAGCACTGAAATTGTAGGTGATAGATAGTTTTGTGATAAGATAATGGTAACGAGTAACAAGTAAATAAAGTAAATAAAGTGCAGCAAGGTGTCCCAATCCTTTATGTAGAAAAGGATAAGCCTGGACAATTTCTAATAATGAAAAGGAGCTCCCGAGGACACATGGGAATTATCGTCAAGCTAGTTTTCATCACGTTCATATGATTCGCGTTTGGTACTTTGACAATTTGATATGTGGGTGGACCGGTACTTGAGTACTGCCCTAACTTGGAAAAGCATCCCACTTATGATTAACCCCTATTTCAAGCGTCCGCAACTACAAAAGAAGTATTAAGGTAAACCTAACCATAGCATTAAACATATGGATCCATATCAGCCCCTAACGAAGCAACGCATAAACTAGGGTTTAAGCTTTTGTCACTCTAGCAACCTATCATCTACTTATTACTTCCCCATGCCTTCCTCTAGGCCCAAATAATGGTGAAGTATCATGTAGTCGACGTTCACATAACACCACTAGAGGAAAAGACAACATACATCTCATCAAAATATCGAACGAATACCAAACTCGCATGACTACTAATAGTAAGACTTCACCCATGTCCTCAGGAACAAACGTAACTACTCACAAAGCATATTCATGTTCATAATCAAAGGAGTAATAATATGCATAAAGTATCTGAACATATGATCTTCCACCAAGTAAACCAATTAGCAACAACTACAAGGAGTAATCAACACTACTAGCAATCCACAGGTACCAATTTGTGGTTTTGATACAAGATTGGATACAACAGATGAACTAGGGTTTTGAGAGGAGATGGTGCTGGTGAAGATATTGATGGAGATTGATCCCCTCCTGATGAGAGGATCGTTGGTGATGACGTTGGTGATGATTTCCCCCTCCCGGAGGGAAGTGTCCCTGGCAGAACAGCTCTGCCAGAGATCTAGATTGGTTCCGCCAAGGTTCCGCCTCGTAGCGGCGGAGTTTTGTCCCGTAAGCTTTCCCATGATTTTTTCTAGGGTAAAAGCGATGATATAGCAGAAGATGGACACCGGAGGCCCACCAAGGGGCCCAGGAGATAGGGGCGCACCCTATAGGGGGGGCGCCCCCTGTCTCCTGGACAGGGTGTGGACCCCTTGGCATATTTCTTTCGCTCAGAAATTCTTATTAATTCCAGAAAGTTGTTTCATGGAGTTTCAGGACTTTTGGAGCTGTGCAGAATAGGTTTCCAACGTTTGCTCCTTTTCCAGCCAGAATTCCAGCTGCCGGCATTCCCCCTCTTCGTGGTAAACCTTGTAAAATAAGAGAGAATAGCCATAAGTATTGAGATATAATGTGTAATAAAAGCCCATAATGCAATAAATATTGATATAAAAGCATGATGTAAAATTGACGTATCAACTCCCCCAAGCTTAGACCTCGCTTGTCCTCAAGCGGAAGCCGAAATCGTAAAATATGTCCACATGTTCAGAGATAGAGGTGTCGAATAAAAAAATACGGACATGAGGGCATCATGATCATTCTTATAACAACAACATATATAGATTTTATCATATGATTTCTTATTCTTAAGTAACAATCAATTCACAATGTCAAGTATGGTTCAAAAACTTCATTGGGAACCAACAAACTATAATCTCAGTCATTGAAACAATTGCAATTTATCGTAACATCAGAAAGAGTCAACAATAGAGCTTTTCAGCAAGCTCACATACTCAACTATCTTGTAGTCTTCGATAATTTCTAACACTCACGCAATACTTGTGGTTATGGAGTTTCAGCCGGACACTGAGAAAGATAGGGGCTTATTGTGTTGCCTCCCAATGTATTCACCTTTAGGTGATGTCAACAATTATAGCCCATGCTAACTTACATCCAATTGGATATATATATCACAATCTTTCAAACACGAGGAGCTTGCCAAAGGATAAAACAAAAAAGGGAAAGGTGAGGATCACCTTGACTCAAGCATAAAGTAAAAAAAACATAAAACAAAAGATTGACCCTTTGCAGAGGGAAGCAGAGGTTGTCATGCGCGTTTAGGTTTGATGCACAAAATATTAATGCAAAAGAACATCACTTTATATTTCCCCTTGTATGTGAACCTTTATTATGCAGTACGTCGCTTTTATTATTTCCACAACAAGATCGTACAAAGCTTATTTTCTCTGCACTAATAAGTCATACATATTTAGAGAGCAATTTTTTGCTTGCACCGATGACAACTTACTTGAAGGATCTTACTCAATCCATAGGTAGGTATGGTGGACTCTCATGGCAAAAATGGGTTTAAGGATATTTGGAAGCACAAGTAGTATCTCTACTTGGTGCAAGGAATTTGGCTAGCATGAGGGGGAAAGGCAAGCTCAACAGGTTTAGAAGGTCAATGACAATATACTTTAACTGAGATGTTGGAAAACATAAACCATTACGTTGTCTTCCTTGTCCAACGTCAACTCCTTTAGCATGTCATACTTAATGAGTGCTCCCAATTATAAAAGGTGTCCAAGATAATATATTTATATGTGAACCCCTCTTTCCTTATCACTTGCTATTAATTGCAACGATGACCAAAACTATGTTCATCAACTCTCAACAATTTTTATGCCTCATACTTTCTATATGTGAAGTTATCACTATCCATAAGATCAATATGAACTATTTTATTCTTTCTACTTTCTCAAGATCATAGCAACATAGCAAAGCCATTGACTCAACACTAATCTTTATTATAGATAGCTCACGGACTCGATTACAAAAAGAGATCACAAAGCAAAACTCAAACTACTTGATATCAAAACTTGAATCTACTAGATCAAGATACTACTAAAAGGATCGAACTGAATAAAGCTGTAAAGATAAGAGTGTGATGGTGATACGATACCGGGGCACCTCCCTCAAGTTTGGCAGTTGCCAAGGGGAGTGCCCATACCCTTGTGATTATGTCCTCGGAGGTGATGGAGGTGGTGATGATGATGGTGGATAATTGCACATTGAGCGTAAAAGTTCCTCCAACTTGCGGATAATTCCCTTAAGCCCAGCAATATGTTCCTTCAACAGAGTATTCTCCGGTGTGAGATACTTGTTCTGTATGCGAGCTAACTCAATCATCTTGAAAGCTTCAATCTCTGTTGGAGTAAAGAGGTTAGGTAAAGGTTGAGGGATGTCTTCTTATTTCACCGCCAGAGCTTGAAACTCCGTGGCCTTCTTGATCATAATCTTCTTCTTCGTCCGTGGTCCAGCCATAATGTTCAACATCCCCATATGCTTTTGGGTTTGCGATATAGTCAGCCATATAGCTCTCTCCCTCCGAATCTTGGGACGACATCTTGCTCCAAATCTGCTACAGGAACATCTCGAAACGAAAACAGAGGATATTTGCATTATACGGTGGTCAAAATCTTCTGGAGTATATATAATGAATTTTTACCGACCAAAATACGTAATGTGCAAGAAAATAGAGTCCGGGAGGCACACGAGGTGCGCACAAGGCAGGGGGCGCGCCCTATAGGGGGGCGCCCTCTAATCTCGTGGGAGCCTCATGTCCCTTTCAGACTACTTCTTTCTTCCTAAAATTCTTAAATATTCCAAAACTGATAAAAATTGCCATTGGAGTTGTTTTGGAGTCGGTTTACTTAGCATACCACATACCTATACCTTTTCGGAGTCTGGAACGTCCTGGAAAGTGTCCATTATGTATTACTCAGGGGTTACAGTTTCAATAGTATTAGTTTCAACATTAATAGGATTACCTGAAATATAATGTTTAATTCTTTGACCGTTTACCACCCTCGGATTTGTGCCTTCAAAGTTGTTTATTTTTATGGCACCAGAACGATAGACCTCCTCGATAACGTAGGGACCTTCCCATTTTGAGAGAAGTTTTCCTGCAAAAAATCTTAAACAAGAGTTGAATAATAAAACACAATCTCCTACGTTAAACTCACGCTTTTGTATCCTCTTATCATGCCGGCGTTTGACTTTTTCTTTGAAAAGCTTGGCATTCTCATAGGCTTGGGTTCTCCATTCATCAAGTGAGCTAATATCAAATAACCTCTTCTCACCGGCAAGTTTGAAGTCATAGTTGAGCTCTTTAATAGCCCAATATGCCTTATGTTCAAGTTCAAGAGGTAAATGACACGCTTTTCCATAGACCTTCTTATAAGGAGACATACCCATAGGATTTTTGTATCCAGTTCTATAGGAACATAATGCATCATCAAGTTTTTTGGACCAATTCTTTCTAGATCTATTCATAGTCTTTTGCAAAATTAATTTGAGCTCTCTATTGCTCAACTCAACTTGACCACTGGACTGCGGATGATAAGGAGATGCTATTCTATGATTGACATCATACTTAGCAAGCATCTTACGAAAAGCACCATGAATAAAATGTGAACCACCGTCAGTCATAAGATATCTAGGGCTCGAAACCTCGGAAAAATAACTTCTTTAAGCATTTTAATAGAAGTGTTATGATCAGCACTACTAGTTGGAATAGGTTCTACCCACTTAGTAACGTAATCAACAACAACTAAAATATGTGTATAACCATTAGAGGCAGGAAAAGGTCCATATAATCAAAGCCTCAAACATCAAACGATTCAATAACAAGAGAATAATTCATAGGCATTTCTTGATGTCTACTAATACTACCTATTCTTTGACATTCATCACAAGATAAGACAAACTTATGAGCATCTTTGAGGAGAGTAGGCCAATAAAAACCAGATTGTAGTACCTTGTGTGCAGTTCTATCTCCAGCGTGGTGTCCTCCATAAGATTCAGAGTGACACTTACGTAGAATCTTTTCCTGTTCATGCTCAGGCACAGAACGTCTAATAACATCAACTACTCATTTTTTATAAAGGTGTGTATCATCCCAGAAGTAATGTATTAAATCATAAAAGAACTTTTTCTTTTGTTGGTATGTGAAACTAGGCGGTATATATTTAGCAACAATGTAATTAGCATAATCAGCATACCAACGAGCAGTACGAGAAGCATTAACGACCGCTAATTGTTCATCAGGAAAGCTATCATCAATAGGTAGTGGGTCATCAAGAACATTCTCTAACCTAGACAAGTTATCTGCAACGGGGTTCTCAGCTCCCTTTCTATCAATAATATGCAAGTCAAATTCTTGGAGCAGGAGAACCCATCTAATGAGCCTAGGCTTAGCATCTTTCTTTTCCATAAGATATTTAATA
Source organism: Triticum dicoccoides (assembly GCF_002162155.2). Lineage (NCBI taxonomy): Eukaryota > Viridiplantae > Streptophyta > Magnoliopsida > Poales > Poaceae > Triticum > Triticum dicoccoides. The sequence continues at coordinate 259,048,901 of NC_041391.1, forward strand.
GCAGCATGATCAGTGTGAATAGTAACTTTGGAATCAACAATATAAGGTCTAAACTTATCACATGCAAACATAACTGCTAAGAACTCTTTTTCATTAGTAGCATAATTTCTCTGGGCAGTATCAAGAGTCTTACTAGCATACTAGATAACATTCAATTTCTTATCGACTCTTTGCCCTAAAACAGCACCTACAGCATAATCACTTGCATCGCACATAATTTTAAAAGGTAAATTCCAATCAGGTGGCTGAACAATAGGTGCAGTGATCAAAGCTTTCTTAAGTACTTCAAATGCTTCTACACAATCATCATCAAAGACAAAAGGAATATCTTTTTGCAGTAAATTAGTTAGAGGCCTAGAGATTTAGAAAAGTCCTTAATGAACCTCCTATAAAAACCGGTGTGACCAAGGAAACTTCTTATACCTTTTATGTCCTTGGGACATGGCATCTTTTTAATAGCATCAACTTTGGCTTTATCAACTTCAATACCTCTCTCGGAGATCTTGTGCCCCAAGACAATGCCTTCATTAACTATAAAGTGACACTTTTCACAATTCAGGACAACACTAGTGTCTTTGCATCTCTGCAAAACTCGATCAAGGTTGCTCAAACAATCATCAAAAGAGGATCCATAGATGGAGAAGTCATTCATGAATACCTCACAAATCTTTTCACAAAAATCAGAGAATATAGCCATCATGCATCTTTGAAAGGTAGCAGGTGCATTACATAAACCAAAAGGCATACGTCTGTAAGCAAAAGTACCAAAAGGGCAAGTAAAGGTAGTTTTAGATTGATCCTTCGCTGATACAAGTATCTGAGAGAAACCAGAATAACCATCTAGAAAGCACAAATGTATGTGTTTGGATAGTCTTTCTAGCATTTGATCAATAAAAGGTAAAGGGTAATGATCTTTCTTAGTAGCTTTATTTAACTTACGGAAATCAATTACCATCCTATAACCTGTAATAATTCTTTGCAGGATCAATTCATCTTTATCATTAGGAACGACGGTAATACCTCCCTTTTTAGGAACAAAATGGACAGGGCTTACCCATTCACTATCAGCATCGGGATAAATAATACCTGCCTCTAGGAGCTTTAGTATCTCCTTTGCTACCACTTCCTTCATCTTGGGATTTAATCGTCTTTGAGGATCTCTAACTAGTTTGGCATCGTCCTCCAATGTAATTTTGTGTTGACACAACGTGGGACTAACGCCCTTAAGATCATCCAGAGTATATCCAATAGCATCTCGGTGCTTCTTCAGAGTTTTCAATAATCTTTCTTCTTCTTTCTCTGAAAGGTTAGCACTAATAATAACAGGATATATTTCTTTTTCATCAAGATAAGCATACTTCAGATTATCAGGTAATGGTTTGAGTTAAAATACGGGATCTCCCTTGGGTGGAGGGGGATCCCCAAGGATTTCAATGGGAAGGTTATGTTTCAGCATAGGTTCCTGTTTAAGGAACACTTCGTCTATTTCCTCCCTTTCCTTCATAAACATATTATTTTCATGGTCTAGCAAATATTGTTCTAACGGATCAGTTGGAGGAACAGCAACGGAAGCAAGACCAATAATCTCATCCTTACTAGGTGGTTCCCTATCACGAGGTTTTCTAGTAAACTTAGCGAAATTAAACTCATGAGACATACCATCTATGCCAACAGTGACAATATTATTTTCATAATTAATCTTAGCACTAGCTGTATTCAAAAAGGGTCTACCAAAAATAACGGGACAAACATCATCTTGTGGGGAACCAAGAACAAGAAAATCAGCAGGGTATTTGACCTTCCCAAACAAAACTTCACATCTCTAACAATCCCAAAGGGTTTAATGGTATCCCTATTAGCAAGCTTAATAGTAACATCAATGTCTTCTAATTCAATGGGTGCAATGTCATGCGTAATTTCTTGATACAAGGTATAAGGTATTGCACTAGCACCCATATCACATAAGCCATGATAACAATGATCTCCTATTTTAACAGAAATAACAGGCATGCCTACGACTGGTCTACGTGTCTTAGTATCAGGTCTAGCAATATTGGTAGTCTCACCAAAGAAAGAAATAACATGCCCATCTAAATCCTCATCCAAGAGATCTTTAACCATAGCAATACTAGGTTCAACATTAATTTTCTCACGAGGTTTATAAGTCCTAGTATTACTCTTACGAACAACAGTCGAAGCTTTAGCATGATCCTTTATCCTAAGAGGGAAAGGAGGTTTTTCAACATAAGTAGTAGGAACAATAGGATCACTATAGGTAATAGTCTTTTCTTCGAGTGCAATAGGTGCAACTACTTTCACTTCAACAGGAGGATTGTATTTGAACCACTTCTCTTTAGGGAGATCAACGGGAGTAGTAAAAGATTCACAGAAAGAAGCTACTATCTCAGAGTCAAGTCCATACTTCGCGCTAAATCCATGGAAAGCATCGGTATCCATAAAAGATTTAACACAATCGAACATAGGTGTCATACCTAACTCCTTACCATCGTCGGAACCCCAATCTTCAGTGTTGCATTTAATTCTTTCCAATAAGTCCCATTTGAAATTAATAGTCTTCAGCATATAAGAATCAGCACAGGAAGTATCGAGCAGGTTGCGATTATCAAGAGAAAGCCGAGCATAAAAATTCTGAATAATCATTTCCCGAGAGAGCTCATGATTGGGGCATGAATATAACATTGACTTAAGCCTCCCCCAAGCTTGAGCGATGCTTTCTCCTTCTCGAGGCCAGAAATTATATATGTAATTACGATCATGATGAACAAGATGCATAGGATAGAACTTCTGGTGAAATTCCAACTTCAATCGCTTATAATTCCAAGATCTCGTATCATCACATAGCCTATACCATTTCAATGCATCTCCATTCAAAGATAAAGGGAAGACCTTCCTTTTGACAACATCATTGGGAATACCTGAAAGCTTAAATAATCCACAAACTTCATCCACAAAGATAAGGTGTAAATCGGGATGTAATGTTTCGTCTCCTGCAAATGGATTAGCTAGCAGTTTCTCTATCATACCCAAAGGAATCTCAAAGTGAATATTTGCATAAAGTTCAGTAGGTTGAGGAGCAACTCTTTGCTCTTCTGGTTGGGGTGAAGATACCCCAAACAAGCCCCTCAGAGGATTAGTTTCCATAGTGACAAGTAACAGAAAATTTCAGCACACTATATAAATGTTTCCTTACCAAGTTCCACACACCAAAAGCGCTACACTCCCCGGCAACGGTGCCAGAAAAGAGTCTTGATGACCCATAAGTGTAGGGGATCAATCGTAGTCCTTTCGATAAGTAAGATTGTCGAACCCGACGAGGAGCAAAAGGAAATGATGAGCGGTTTTCAGTAAGGTTTTCTCTGCAAGCACTGAAATTGTAGGTGATAGATAGTTTTTTGATAAGATAAATCGTAACGAGTAACAAGTAAATAAAGTAAATAAAGAACATCAAGGTGGACCAATCCTTTATGTAGCAAAGGATAAGCCTGGACAATTTCTAATATTGAGAAAGGAGCTCCCGAGGACATGGGAATTATCGTCAAGCTAGTTTTCATCACGTTCATATGATTCGCGTTCGGTACTTTGATAATTTCATATGTGGGTGGACCGGTACTTGGGTACTGCCCTAACTTGGACAAGCATCCCACTTATTATTAACCCCTATTGCAAGCGTCTGCAACTACAAAAGAAGTATTAAGGTAAACCTAACCACAGGATTAAACATATGGATCCATATCAGCCCCTAACGAAGCAACGCATAAACTAGGGTTTAAGCTTCTGTCACTCTAGCAACCCATCATCTACTTATAATTCCCCATGCCTTCCTCTAGGACCAAATAATGGTGAAGTGTCATGTAGTCAACGTTCACATAACACCACTAGAGGAAAAGACAACATACATCTCATGAAAGTATCGAACGAATACCAAATTCACATGACTACTAATAGCAAGACTTCACCAATGTCCTCAGGAACAAACGTAACTACTCACAAAGCATATTCATGTTCATATTCCGAGGAGTAATAATATGCATAAAGGATCTGAACATACGATCTCCCACCAAGTAAACCAATTAGCGTCAACTACAAGGAGTAATCAACACTACTAGCAACCCACAGGTACCAATTTGTGGTTTTGATACAAGATTGGATACAAGAGATGAACTAGGGTTTTGAGAGGAGATGGTGTTGGTGAAAATGTTGATGGAGATTGACCCCCTCCCGATGAGAGGATCGTTGGTGATGACGTTGGTGATGATTTCCCCCTCCCGGAGGGAAGTCTCCCCGGCAGAACAGCTCTGCCGGAGCTCTAGAATGGTTCCGCCAAGCTTCCGCCTCATGGCGGCGGAGTTTCGTTCCGTAAGCTTGCCCACGATTCTTTCCAGGGTAAAGTGATGACATAGAAGAAGATGGACACCGAAGGCCCACCAGGGGGCCCAGGAGATAGGGGCGCGCCTTATAGGGGGGGCGCCCCCTGTCTCCTGGAAATGGTGTCGGCCCCCTGGCGTATTTATTTGCTCAGAAATTCTTATTAATTCCAAAAAGTTGTTTCGTGAAGTTTCTTGACTTTTGGAGCTGTGCAGAATAGGTTTCCAACATTTGCTCCTTTTCCAGCTAGAATTCCAGCTGCCGGCGTTCCCCCTCTTCATGGTAAACCTTGTAAAATAAGAGAGAATAGCCATAAGTATTGAGATATAATGTATAATAACAACCCATAATGCAATAAATATTGATATAAAAGCATGATGCAAAATGGACGTATCAAGAGGAAGGGGGGAACCATGTATTCAGGGCGCATTTGTCTCAAGTGCGAGGAAATTTACAAACTTAGCCCCCGTTTCAAATTTCTACTACATCACAACAATATTAGTCTGTTGGGGATAGGGCGGTAATCTCGCATACACCGAATATTTGCTGACGAGAGTTTGTTTTTGGCGCCCGCTGTGTATGAATATGAATCGGGGAGGGAGTCGATTTCGGCCGAGGACACACTGTGTTTTGGCGCCCACCGTGTATGAATCCGGGTGAGAGGCGGTTATGTCACGTTTGGGTGAAATTACAAACCTACCCCTATCAAAACCTATAGAAATCCAGCAGATAGGCTTTGCATGGCAGGGATAGGCAGTAGTAATTTCCATCTCGCAGATTTTGGTTTCGGGCGGTTACTGCAACTTTCCCCGCTTCGTTCAAATTTTGCAGAGTGCACGTTTACCATGCCAACTCAATTCAAATCCCGTTTGTATTCTATTTTTTCGAGCGGGATCCATTTTCAATTGGAATTAAATTCTATATACATCTTTTTATATATACTTTCAAAAGCACAACACCATTTATACATAAATATGGTTTACAAATGGCATGATCTCAGATTCATAAGGTTGTATCCATCAATTTTAATTTTCAAATATTTGAAACCACTTTATGTTGAAATCCAATGTATCCATTCCTCTCTAATTGTCTCCAATTAATGTGTGTTTCATGTGGTTTTTTTTTACTTCTCCAACATGTATAAGGTGTTTCACATGCGCAACATATAGTGTAATCCCGTTTAGAAATTAATTGCATATAAACCATACATTGTTTGTAATTAAAGAATCTATGGATCACCAATATTGATAAACTATATAACATTACACGTGTGCCCAAATTCAAATGAATATGCATGTTTGATACACCAATTTGCGTTATGATATTATCGATGTCGTGATCTCCAGTTTAAATATTTGAATCCCCTTTAATCCAGATATGCGTCTCATATAGCTATCACTCATGCTTATATAGGACTATCTCTCTGGACCTATACGCGTTCATCGTCTCTCAGGTATCTCTCGTGCTACCTGTATGTCGACAATGATCTTTTATCTTCGTAACACACGGACGGTACTCTCTCCCTCGACCTTCATCACTCTATCTCTCTCTAATTATATCTCGCTTCCTACTATATGTCTCTAACTATGATTCTCCATGTGGAATCTCTTTCTCTCACACAAACACAAAAGTTTGTCTCCTGGGGTCTCATTTCTCTCTACTAGTTCCATGTCTGCCACTCGCACACCCCTCATATAGAGATGTATTTCGCTCCTTAGATATGAGAACCCACGACTCTTCCTCTTAAATATCTCTTTCTCACACACAAACACATCTCTGTCTCCCAGGGTCTCATATTTCTCCATTGTTCTCTTGTATGTCGCTCACACACACTATCTCTCCCTAGAGATATCTTGCGTTCCCTCATATGTCTCTCTAGCTATCACTCTCGTTGTGAAATATCTTTCTCTCTCGCAGACACAAACTCCGTCTCTCGGGATCTCATTTATCTCTGATATCTGTTTGTATGTGACTCACATGCACCCTCTCTCTATCTCTCTCACACCCACACACATAACTCAGCCTTCTGATCCACTCAACTCCTATCTCTAATGCACACTACCTAGCATCTTTATCTTTCTATTTATCTGTTTCTCCATAAACCTTCTTTCTCGCCCTCACTCTTGATTCCTATCACACACACTACATATGTTTCTCTCTACATGCAGTCAAGTGCCCTCTCACACACATATATAACTTCACCCTCCGAACCACCCGGCGGTCATCTCCAACACCCAAACTAGCAGATGTCCCTCTAGCTAGCATCTCCATCTCTATATCTATCTATAGTTTCTCTGTCAACATTTCTTTCTCACATGGAGTCTTGCTTCCTATCAACATCTCTATGTCTCTCCATACATATGCATTTATAGGTTGATCTCTTTTGCAAAATCGTTGTTCCTCACTCCCTCTGCTCGCCATAGATGCATGCTCCAGCCCACGCCACTATCTCTTAAATACAAAAACACATTCTTAATTGTCGGGCCTTCTTCCCTGCATTCTCACATGCATGCATATTTTCATACCGATCCGTCTGTCCCATATCGTTGATCGTATGACATGTCTTCCAGATCATGCGCGCACACACACACATTCCATGTATACATGTATACCTCTCACACATTCATGTTCAAGGTCTCTATGTCTCCATAGGTAGTTAATTACCCTCAATCCTAACGCCACATCGAATCGTTCTCCTCTTGTGTGCACATAACTTCTGCCTGGATGGGTAAAACACACACTCACACTTAACAATCTCCTTCTAGCTACCCCCCCCCACCTCCCACTCTTCCCATATATCCCCGAAACCAATAAGACCATCCCTTTGTTTAATTCCCGCCTACATGCACCATCGATATATAGTAGTCTTCCTCGTGTCTCTCTAACAAACACGTTCTCTCGATGTCAACTCCTCTCATGCACATACACCTTCTCTTCCCTCTCTATGAGCATTTTCTCTCTCGCAACCCATCGTTGGTGGCCTCTGTCATACACATCACCTCTCTATGATGAAGCCATGCACACATAAATTCCATCCGCCACCGAGGACCCCGCAACAAACAAACAAACACACACACACACAAACACACACACACACACACATGCACGCACACCCACCCACCTACACCCCCCCACACACACACTAAGACTCCATCTCTCTCTCTCTCTCACACAC